>NC_137671.1:6344713-6437103 GCF_963422515.1 Blennius ocellaris | reverse complement strand
CACACCCCAATCCACCCAAGTCTCTCTCTCCCTTTTCCTTCTTCATTCTCCTCCTCTCAAAACTGAGCCGGGGTCAACATTGAATAAGCAATTATACAAGCACTGGTGGAGTTTGTCTAAGGCTGCCACCATGAACACTGCAGTATTGAGATGGAAGGAAGGAGTAACAGCGAGAGAGGGCGAGGAACCGAAATGTACGTTGACTTTTTGTTGTGAAAAAAAAAGAAAAATAAAAATAAAGTCTGAAGGCGGACAGAGGCAGAAAGAGCATGTTTACATGCGATTTTAAGATTAGTCCATAATCAGATCAAGATGCAGTAGTGGTGTCAACGCTTTAACAAGGTTTACTTAACCGAGTTAAAGTCAAAATCAAACAGGCCGAAAAAGATCTGATGAATTCATCAATATAGTTTTTGACAAATACAACTTAGAAAATCTCTTTAAATGACTACTGTATATGTGTATCGCACAGCTATAGTCCAGTGAAGCTTCTACTACATAATCTGGGTCATACTGTAAGGGTAACAAATTGATGCCATTTTGAGGAGACAACACACCTGCACACAGACTTACACTTTTTTATATATATATTTAAAAAAGGAAAAAAAAAAAAAAAAAGCAAAGTCATAGCCTCAAGCTGTGCCACAAATTGCCTGTCCTCATATTTCACTTAAATCAGCAAGTCTCGTTCTGGTAATGAATACTTACAGTGTGTCTTTTCGGCGCGGCACGTCCCACTTCCCTCCCCAGGTGACCAGCTGTATTCACTCACATCATCAGAAGTGAAATTATAAAGGAGGACACTGAGACTGGCAACCGGGTCATAAGACTACACTAGTGTGAGCATGTGGATGAATGAATGAGTTCAAGCCTTCATGCAGGCTGTTTTGGTTTGCTGGTTTCACAAATGCTTTTTCTGTATTTTTTTTTTTTTTTACAGCATTTAAACTCATAATATAAGTCAATAGCGGTTCACCACAAGGAGCCAGTCTCACCTTGCTATGGGTGAGGGACAGTCTGTCAGGGAAGAGCGATAAGACAATCACACAATTACGTATTTCACCAATTTTCGCCAATGCAGGGGTGTCAAACATAAGGCCAGCGGGCCAAAAACCAGCCCCCATGAGGCTCCAATCCAGCCGGCCAAAAACACCAAACAAATTGCAAACATTTCAAAGGATTTTATTTTATTTTTTTAAACAAATTCCTTAAGGGTAACTGATACAACACAACACTGAGACTAGAGCTGAGAAATCAGTGCCACTGGTGAAAGCTAACAAACTGGAAACACGCATAAGGCATCAACTAAGGGAAAAGATTTCAGGATTTGACTGTACTTTGCACCGGAACGTTTCATTTAAATTGACATTATGTTGGGTCATTTTTGGTAGAAAGTGTTTTGTTTAGCAAAAATATAGACAAGGTAATGTCTATGGCCTGGCCCACTCAAGAGGAACTTGGACTGTATGTCACACCTGAACTAAAATGTGTTTGACACCTCTGCTCTAATGCAAGTTTTAGGACTGCAGAAGGAACTATCCAGAAATACATTTAGGGAGGTGGACAAGGAGAAAATGAAATCTCCACATATATTTGTCAACACCGGACTTGAACTGGATATGTCTTGCTTCAATCTAACCACTTCAACACCAAACCAAGAAAATCTAACATTTTTTGTCATCTTTTGATCCCAGCCCATACAGTAGTGTTTTGTTCTGAGAAAATAGAGGCAAGAAAAAGAAAACAGAGCGGCGCTGATGTTTGAATATTGTGAACGGAGCAAAATTTGTTGGTCGTGCGAGAAATCGGCTGAAAGACCAGATCTTCTGCATTGTGGGGATGTTGAAAGAAACCTCGAAAAAAAAAAAGAAGCAGAATTTGGACTACGACTCCTCACTTATTTACACCCTCTTGATACTGCAGCTTTTGCTTCGCAGTCTGGTTATTCCCCTTCGCACTGACAGCGCCAGCACGCTCCATTACGAAATGATGATGTTGATATTTTGATGATCAATTCATGTCTGGTTGAGCTGGGCCATGTGTCTGGACACATTTTCATCGATTCCTTCTAAAGACAGTCCAATCGTTCCAAAGCGAGGAGGGCCGTGCCAAGATTATGGGCAGTCTCTTTTTAAAAAAAAAAAAGAAAAAAAAAAGAAAAGAAAGAAAAGAGGCTTGAGAGAGGAGAAAGAGATAGAGAAGGAGATGTATCAAAAAGCTTTTTGTCCAAGCCCACCTCGCACCACCACCTCCGCAAGGTTAGCTGCTAAAAGTACCAATTACTGGCTTGTTGTTGGGGAGAACGGCGCTTGGCAACAGTTGCGGCGGTGGCCGGGCCTCTGTGTAAACACTAAAATCCCTCTTCTCCTCCTCCTCTTCCTCCTCCTTCTCACTTTCTAACCCCCTCCCAGTGCTCCCTGTCTCCCACTGAAGCAGAGGATCGCGGCGAGGAAAAAGACAGAGACGGAGAAATCGCGGGAGTGCGGGACGCTCGTTCCCTGATTGGTCTCAGCAATCCGTGGTGACTTTTTCATTCAGAAGCTGCTCCAACTTTCGTTATTAATAAACGCCCGGACCACTACAGGCAAGCTTGGGTGGGGGGTGGGGGGGGGACTCCAGCAAGCGCACACAAATTGAAAGTTTCTGGCACGGGCTCACACACTGAGCAACATGACATCAGCTTCAGAGAGTTATGAGTCTGTTATTCACCTTGTAAAGTAAGTTAGGTTTTTTTTGGGTGAAGCGACAAGGGACATATGGTCCCCTTCCCTCTCCCCCCCTCAAAGTACTGTGACAATCACAGCCGTGCCTCTAAACACATTTTGGAGCGACACACCTGTTATACAGAAAACTGCAAACAGTCACACACGGTATCACTTGCCAAAACACCTGAAGTCTAACTGTGGTGGTGTTTTTTTTTTTTTTTTTTTTGCTTTATTTATTTTAAGTTTTACTTATAAAATGGGACAAATGGATACCCCTCCTCCCATCCATCCCTCGTGTTAATGCCACAAACAGAAAAAAAAAAGAGGAGATTCAATTTAACTCACACAAAACAACAGATGTAGTGGGATTCATGTCAGTTTCATTCTAATATTAGTGGTTTTTGTGAACATATAGCTACGCGTTTCCATTAAATCTGATATTCTAAGAATAGCCCACATAGCACATAAAGTGAAAATTTACAAGGGTGTCAGTCAACAATTTAATAAATTGAAAATCCATTTATCTGAATACAGAGTTCTGCCCTTCACTCCACTGCCTTTCCCTAACAGATGGTGTTGTGGGTGCTTATGTCCAATTTGATTTGAACCAAACCCTCAGCCAATTTTTACACTGGCATGAAATCTCAGCGAGCCAGATCCACACACTGGCAGTCAGAAATAGCAGCGGAGAGGGCGCGACATTGTGAAAGAACGATGAAGGGCAAAATCTGGAGCGACATTCGAGAAAGTCGCAGGAAAACTTTCCTTGTTGTTTCGATTTGCTCGTGCGTTGCTGTTGTTGTTGTTGCTTTTTATTTTTTTTCTCCCTCTTTTCCTTTCCTCCCCTCCTCTGCGTGTTGTTTTTGTGCCGAGCTGGTGAAATTAGCGATGCTATCTTAACGCTGTGTTTTTGCGGGAGACAGAGAAACGTTCCTTTCACACAGAGAGACAGACACGCGCACACACACACACACACACACACACACACACACACACACACACACACACACACACACACACACACACACACACACACACACACACACACACACACACACACACACACACACACACACACACACACACACACACACACACCACCATTTTCCCAATTGCCTCTGTGACCTCCATTATCATTAAATGGTGTTTGATAGCATCTCGACATTTGAATCCGCCGCGGACTAATTCAGCCCGGGCCCCTGATAGCCACTGCCACCGCACCTTATTAGGGACAAGCTATGGGGACCGAACACAGATCCCATTTTCATTTTACTGCCTCATACTTTACAGGCTGAAGAGACCAAGTGTCAAGCCTAGTACTGATAACCACCAAATACTGCCTGCTAATTGCCCGGTTAACAAACAGAGCCTCACGAGAGACGTTTGAATAGATAATAGAAGTTCACACGCAACAATAGGTCATGCTGTATTTAAGACTAAATGAACTCCCTATGGAGGCTGGCAAAAGCTGCTCTCAGAAGCGCTCCTTGTAGATTTTTAGCAATTAGATGATCCAACATGTTGATGTCATCAGTGGTCCATGATGTAATCTAAATTAAACCACGTTGAAACCTAAAATTAGATAGATTTAATCTTTCAAACATCTAAATATGATTTGTATAGCTTAGTGGAGACAGCTGATTGCTATCAATATCCTCTCAATCAACCAACCAGATGAGGGAAATTTAAAGGTGGAAACAGGTAAAAAGTCTACTTGGTTGTACTGAAGCCAGGATGAGGAAAAGGTTGTAAAGTGGAGGCCGGCACTCTTTTAATGCACGCACATCTCTTCCTGTCAAAAGCATCCTGTTAAAGTGGGCCAAGGCGTGTGTGTGTGTGTGTGTGTGCGCGCGCCGTACACAGAAGCTCAGGCTGCTGTAATGGAAAATGACACTTGCAATCTGTCTCGTGGCAATAACCCCTCTTCAGTGCTCTCGTCTCCACTGCACGCACGCACACACACACACACACTTGCGTACGCACGCACACATGCACGCACTCAATGTCTCTGTCACTGCTGCAGCCCCCGGGCCGTCCTTGTCACTGCACAGCTTTATTGCATCACTTTAACGTGACAACAAAAGAAGACATTGTGCATTGGGCCTGCTGTGTATAGAAGGGGAATGGACCCACGCATTAACTATGTTAGAAAAAGATGGAAAGCCTACACACACACACACACACACACACACACACACACACACACACACACACACACACACACACACACACACACACACACACACACACACACACACACACACACACACACACACACACACACACACACAAACACACTCACACAGCAGCATTTTCCCTTGCGAGTCATGACATTTTTCGTCTGCCTGTCAAAGCAATGACAGAGAGACAGACAGAACAGCAAGACACTCCTGACACACTAATGCTGTTTTGCATGTTGGAAGCCTATTCAAACAGCGCTGAGCTGTGACTTTAACCTCCTCTGCGCTCGTGTGTGTACGTATGCGCACGCCTGCCTGTGTCTATGCATGTGAGACTGATGGGTAAGGACTGTTATTTCTGATGCTATCATAGTTTTGGCCCTGCAATGGGCGCTTGATTGACAGTTGGCTTGGCTTTGGAGTGGCTTTGCCTCGCCGGACGGCGGAGGCGGGACCCGCCTATTCCAGTTAACGCAAACGCTGTTGACAAGTGCTCCAACAGACGCGCAAGTACAAGCACACACTTCTCCCTCTGTTTATGTGTCTGTTTGAGTCTTGATATCCGTCTCTGTCTCTTTTTTGTCTTCCCTCGCTATGTGTGAATGTTTGTTCCATCTGTGCGTCGATAGGCTTGAGAAAGAGTGTGTTGTAAAGTCTCAAGAATAGCCCACATTGTCCTGTGTGCTGCTCAAAAGATAGGGCGACAGACATGTGAGAAGCATTAGACCAATGGCAACAACATCCCAAACAGCACAGGAATGCTCTGCTGACTAGCATGTGTGTGTGTGTGTGTGTGTGTGTGTGTGTGTGTGGGTGTGTGTGCGTGTGTGCATGTGTGTGTGTGTGTGTGTGTGTGTGTGTGTGTGTGTGTGTGTGTGTGTGTGTGTGTGTGTGTGTGTGTGTGTGTGTTCTTGTGCGCCTGACCTGTTGGAGCCTTACGAGTCACTGTGCTCCAATTATTTGCTCACGTCTCTCCTTGTAAATCCTTTTCCTACTCACAAGTTTTCCTGGCAAGATCGCATCTTTTTTTGTTTTTTGTTTTTTGTTTTTTGGGCGAAGAAGAAGAAAAAAAATAAAGAAAGTTTGATTGCTTGATGAGATCTGCCTCGTCAATAACGGGTGATGCTGCTGGTTAGGTCACGTTTAGATCACTTAGCCATCTGTGGTGAACAAACAGGAAGAGCAGAACTCACACCAATTAGAGGACAATATCAGAGCTGGGGAGAGAACTTGTTGGATTTCAGTTTATTTACTGAGATTATTTCTTGATATTTTTCTGCTTTCATGTGACAGAGCGAGGGAACGCAGGGGAATGACATGCGTTTAAGGCCCGGCTTGTGGGTTATCGACAGGACTGTGATACTAAGGGCATTTGCACACTTGACTAAGTGACACACAATTTTTGTCTCTGTGTGGTGGGACTTTTACACATTTCAGTCGTCTTTAAGAGAACCATGCAGCTTGGGAGAGTGTTGGCGTTTTCCAGAGTCAAAAACCATAACCCAGAGGATGTCATCATAACGTCATGAGGATTATCTCACCCCTGGCAAAAACTTGCTCAACATTATGAGTAAGCTTATGTTATAAGCTGGAGGTGTGGGGTGTGAAGTTTTATATTAAGGAGGCTGGGAAACGTTTTTCAGTTGTGGAGAGTTAAAGTCAGGACATCTGAACTGCCACAAGTTCTATTTGGACCATTAACTTACAAACATCTCTGTTGGTTTTTTCTCTCTCCATTTTTCACTTAATCATGGCTCTAGTGGTAGTATTTGTGGTTTTATAACTGTCCCGACCAAAGTGTCAATCAAAACCTGCTTGGAGAAAATCCACCGATTTTTGATGATTGTTCTTTCCTTGCACGGTGACTAATTCCTTTCATAAATTCTTTTAGCATGCCCATTTATTCTTTAGTCACAGATTTACGATAATTAGGCTTTAACTCACTTGCAAAGTGCCAAATCAGGAGCTCAAATCTGCAGTCCACACCGATCCACTATGTTCTCAACCCCTAAATTTGATTGGCATATCTAGCAAAACACAGATTAAACCTTCCAATAGACGTATCTGATATTTACAACACTCACAAATGAGCGATTAGGATGGTTATCGAATCAGTCCTGAACATACAGCAGTTCTTTCTTTTTTATTAAATCAATCCTGCGTTAATCTGATCATTCATATCTTCAGCAGATATGATAACATAGCCTCATACACACTGCTTCTTGTGTGTGTCGTTCCCTTCCTAAACATCCCCGCCTGTGTCCCCCTCCTCCTCATCCTCCCTTGCCTTCGACAAGACACCCATGACTCTGTGAGCGGGCTAAATTGTCTTAACGACATTTGGCTCGATGGAGACGGGAGACTACGGTGGGGTATGATAACCTTGGAAGTAACCTTGTTAGCCTAATTCAACAAACCAACAAAAATGGATGAGGAGGGCGTGATCCGCAGTAAACTGGGGCAAAATATAATTTGGTTAGTGAGTTGCGAGGGGCATCGGATCCTGTGTGCGCCTGTGTTTTCACACAGTAAACTGATACAGTGGAAGGGCGGCGGGGATACACAGCCAGCTCAATGTTAGAAAAGTGTGCTGGGTGTGTGTGTCTGTGTGCGTGTGTGTGTGTGTGTGTGTGTGTGTGCATGCACTTTTGGATGTAAGAGTGTGCCAGACGAAACCGACGCGGCCACACAAACAAGTGTCCAGTGTCTTAGCGTGGTCGATTCCTTGAACCACCATCACAAGACTGTCTAGTGTGAAGCTTGCAAACAAACATGAGTACATGAGTTCAAATAGAAAGTGGGAAGGAAAAAAGGGTGTTAGAGAGCGAGAGAGCGACAGAGAGCGAGAGAGAGAGAGAGAGAGAGAGAGAGAGAGAGAGTACACCATGAAAGGGGGACATGCAGATAGATGATAAAAAATTGCCAGCATGAAAAGATGGATGGTTGATTGTAGCTTCCCTCGATAGTTTGTCAATGTGTGTGTCTATGTGTGCATGAAAATGGTTGAGGTACTATGCACACACACACACGCACGCACGCACGCACGCACACACACACACAAGCAAAACACATACAGACGAAGGCTGGAAACTCTAGCAACATCTGAAGGAGCCTCAAATAGCACCGTCACACCACCACTTATACATCACTGATCGTTGATATTCATAGTTAATCATCATTTTACTCACAAATTTCAACAACAAGGATCCACATTCTAAATTTAAGCCACTGCCAGGCAGAAAAGGGCTGTGAGCGAGCGTAGGAGGAGGAGGGGAGGGGCAGTGCCAAAAAAATGATGACGCATGCAGACATTAAACACACACACACACACACACACACACACACACACACACAGACAGACAGATCTTAGATGTATGAGGTGAAAGTTTTAAGAAGCAGTGGCGGGGATGACTATAAAACTCCTGACAGGTGTGTGTGAGTGTGTGTATAAACTTCTGTATGCGCTGGCACGACAGACGTTGCAGGATGGAGGATTTGGAGGATGGAGAGGAACAAGTGAGCGTGAATGGGAAAAGGAGCAAAGCAGAGGGGGTAAAGGTGGAGAGGTAAAACGAATGTGTTGCCTTAGGAATGGAGAGTTTAGTAGAAACACAGCCACAGCCTGAGTGAATATAAACCCGCTTTGATGAAAGTTTACTCACTGAATACACACTCAAATCTGTTATTGTCAATTAAGGAAAACGTGTTATGATGTTGTATCCAATAAATACAAAATTGGAAACAGGTTTTAAAACATGTCAAAGTTGTTTCCTTCAAATGGCCTCAGACTTTTGGAAAAAAAAAGTTACTAGTTAATTCATCTGGCTTCATGAATAAAAGAAAACTGAAGGCCGTTTGAGGTTGTTTTCTTTTTTTTTTTTTTAATGTCAACTCTTTTTCTTTTGGGAATAATATTAGAAACACTGTTTCCTTCTGGAGAGGAGGTTCTATTCACTGAGCTGCAACACTGTAGATGAGCTAATCAAGCATTCATTTTGTACGAAACAGTGAAAAATGCTGGTTCCCAACTCTTCAGTCCCCTCAGGTTATCTCCAAGAAAAGTTGTAAACCTCTTACAGTTTCTGATTTGCCGGCCCGACCACTCCCAGGGAGAGAGAGAGGTACATTTAACAAGGTGATGTCCTGCGGATCTAACTGCTCTTTAGAAACAACAGCTTTAAAGGGTCTGAAACCATGGATTGGATAAGCTAAGATACAAACACATGATGCTGGTGGGGTTGAGAATAAGGAGAGAAGGCGGATTTAACTGATTTCCCTTTTCATTGGGTTGAGCTGGCACTTATCCCATCAAACCTTTGATCAAATCATGTTGCAAATCAATGCACAGCTTGCAAAGTTATCATATTTAGGGTTTCATGCCGTTATGCCTCCAAGTACAAATAATGTAATCTGGAAAATATGAGCATAGCTTTACAATTATAACGGCATCAACAATTTGTTGTCCATAAAGTGAGACGTGGGGTTTTTCTAACTGCAGCGTCCTTGAGTATAATGTAGGTTTAAATCGTAGTGAGGATAACGTCATCATAACTATATCAGTGAGCTGATTAGAAGCCTCCATAATGAGTAGACTGACTTTGATTTAGAAATCCATAATGCTCCTGAATTATTAAAATATATGAGCATTGGCTACAGCGCAACAATAGTGTATGTGGTATTGTGTCATATCGTTACCGACTTTTATACTCAGTGACGGTGATGTTTTGGAAAGGCTACAGAAACACACACCTGGGTTAGAGACAGGACTGGCATACAACAGCTGATTTGCTTTGTCAGTATTACAATGAGCCAAGAGGTGGGCCAAGTGTTCGCGCGCGCGTACGCGTGCACTTCATCCCCTGTGTGTGCGTGCACGTCTGAACGTGTGTGTTGTTTTGTGTGAGTTTGTGCGTAGGTGACAACTCCAGCCCCGAACTGACTGGCATCTGGCGGTGGCAGTTGTTTTAACAGCTGAGCTGACAGCATTAATCCGAACGCACCCAAATCAAAAGGAGACAACACCTGTTCACTGCTCCTGAGCCCAGCCGAGGAAGAGATGAGGGAGGGAGGGATGGAGGGATGGAGGGAGGGAGGGAGGGAGGGGGGGGGGAGCAGAGAGATACAGAGCAAAGTATGAATGGAGGCAGGATGTGAAAGAGATGGAGGGGGAGTGATTAGAAGCAGGTGGAGAGAGTGATGGGGACAAAGGGAGGTAGGAGAAGGATGATGGTGATAAGGTGGCAAAGAAGAAAAATATAGCAATGGAAAGCAAGTAGTGGGGAGCGGGTAAGAAAGATATGAGAGGAGGGGGAGTGAGGTACCCCACAAAAAAATTAAAAAGAGAGGATGGGAAGAAGACGATGAGAGTGGGCACGCTGCCAGGCAACACACACACACCAGCAGTCTTTCCCTTGAGCGAAGCGGAAGGGGGCAGTGGGCCAAACCAGTAGGGAGGGGTAAAAAGGAGGGAAGGGACAGGGGGGGGGGTGAATGGAGGGATGGAGTGATCCCACAGGGAAAGAGAGAAAGAGAGAGAGGGATGGGGAGATGGCTGGAAAAAAAGGAAGGGTGGGGTTGCGATGGGTATGCTGGCGATCTTTCCAGAAGAGCATCGTAGCTTCGGCATAAGTGGCTAGTGATGACCGCTCAGCTTGCCAAGCAGCCGCAAAGGAAAAGAATGCAGCCGGGGCGGGAGGGGGGGGGGGGTGGAGTGAAGAGAGAGGAGCGCTGGAGATGCTTGTCTCCCAACATCTGGCTCAAATATGGCGGGGGTCACGCTGTGGGCTCAGGTCGTGACCCCCTGAGGCTGACAACACAGACACCACCACTTCATCAGTGGGATCCGCCCTCTGACCAGCCGGCCAGGGGTTAATTAATAAAGACCCTGTGGCTTCAAAGACTGACACACTGAGAGGCTGATGGACTGGATGAGTGACTGGCTGCCTGGCTGACTGAACACATGTACTACCAGCAGAAAGGCACGCCGTGTGGTTAACGTAGGAATCACTTCATTGTCCGATGACAGCCCTGAAATGCCGGCTGACTTGTTGCTCTCGCTGGGACTTCAGTGCTGAACCGTGCACTGTGCGTGTACCACCTTGATGTCGGTCGCGTAAGACGGAGCAGAATCGGTCGGAGCAGAATAGTGGGCGGAAATTACGTGGCGCATTGGCACGGGTCCAGTCTGAAATGCGTGATGCATCATGGGAAGCCGTGACTCCTCGGTCAGGTCAGACGGCATGGTATGTTTGTCATCGTGTGCAGAGTGGCGAGCTGTGCTTTCATTCCTGCGTGTCGCAGGCAATCGAGCAGGAGCTGTGCAGCAGCACACAAACACACACATACATGCATACACCGGTCCCACGCCTCCAAACGAGGCTGTTAAAGCCCCTTTACACCCATGTCAGGCCTTAAATCCTGCCCTGGACGCTGCTGACATGGGCGAGAGGAGACTACAGCTTCTGGTGCTTTCACATGTGCACTGAGCTGAGATGTAAAATTGCACTAAGCAGATTGTGCTACTTTGTGGACAAGCCTACATGGATTATGTAGGAAAACTGGAGTGTCGTGGCTTTTACACATATATTAACATGCAATATGTGGCGTTTAAGACAGATACAGATTTCCCCATATATGAATATGTATATATATATATATATATATACAGTACATGAAGACGGTATACACAGTTAAGTGCAGTGAAAAAACAGCCACTGCTAATAAGCTCTATCACACAGCTTACTTACAGTCTATTTAAAGTACATTATAGCCTACAGGAAGCTTACGTGCCGCCATGAAGGTGCCATGGAAGTGTAGACGTGCACCTGCAGTGCAGGACCTGTATATAGGTCACACAAACCAACACAAATTGATGCATTCACATGCTTTACTAGAACTGCATATATGCATCATAAAGGGGGGAAAGTTAATCTCGATTTTATGTGGGGATGCCAAGAAATTTGAGTACGATCAGCTTGCCATGGCATGCCTCATATCAAAGTTTTATGCCTTATCAGTTTGATTTGCTCCTGATTTACAAATTCAGAAAGTGTCACTTTAAAGTAAAAACATTTTTCTATGAGCAGTGAGCAGTAAATATTATATTTTTGATATATATTCTCTTAAATCCCAATAAATGCATGGAAACTAATGTTACTGATCACAGTCTGCAAAAATAGATAATTACTTTAAGTAGGAGCAGAGAAGGTCGACTGAATATGCACAAATGTGAAATCTTCATTAACGTCTATGTGTTACAGAGTATAAGTTTTACTTTAGGAAATGAACAACTACTTCCAAAACAACTTGATTCCCTCTAATAAACACCAACTAACGGATTTTCTTCACAGGGACATCCGTGGAAATGTACGAGCTCGTACACAATAAAAACATATGTGGGATTACAAGTTACAACTCGTGAACAACTTCCACCAAATTTACGCATTATTCAAAGTAAACTCCAAATTGCCTACACACACACACACACACACACACACACACACACACACACACACACACACACACACACACACACACACACACACACACACACACACACACACACACACACACACACAAATTTGCATGTTAATGGAAATGTCTGGAAACCTTGCAGCAAAGTGATACCTTTTTATATTTTGTCATGGCACGGTGTCAAGATGAGAAATCAAGCATCCCATTCCAAAATGTGAGATCCACCTACTCACTAAGTAACTGCTGGTGTGTCAGTAAACTACTTAATGGAAGATAACTTCACGATTCCTCTCGCGGAGTGAAAACACTTCTCGGGTGCCACCGTTTGGCCTTTTGAAACCCGGTTGAACTCAGCACACTGTCAGTCAGTCTTCTCGGCTTGTTTGAGTGCTTCAAAGTTTTTTTTTAAATTTTTTTTTTTTTAATTTCACTGCATTTCATATCCTTTCCGATTAAAAGAAATCGGGGGACAAATGAAAGTTGGCGCACTCTGCTCAAAACTCATTAATCTTGCGGCCATTTCACAGCATAAAAACATTCCTGTGACTCTCCATGGGAATGGGAGAAAAGACAGAGAAAGAGGGGGAAAAAATAGCAGAAAAGGAGGAAAAACAATGAGCGGGTGTGCAAATGAAGGGAGTTTATGAGGAAAGCTGAATAGATAAATCATGGATTCCACTGATTTGGTCATGGGACATGATGCTTAATGAAAGTGAATGGGTGGGTGCCAAAACACTGGGGCCTGTCTAATATCTGTGAGGCGGTGACAGGAGGTCTTTATTTGGGAATGCCTGACTCTCACAAATGCGCAAGAACACACCGAGAGCTGCAATCGTGTTCATAGAAGAAAACGTAGTATAACCTCCAGAAGTCTTGACTCGTGCACAGAGACATGGCGTGCACGTATTGGACACTGTACTGCAGGACGGTGAGTAGGTCACGACAGCTCAGCTATGGAAGCTCCGGCTGATTCATGAACCTTCAGCCTTTGTCCTTAACTTAATGCCGTGCCGGGGGGGCGCGCGCGCACACACACACACACACACACACACACACACACACACACACACACACACACACACACACACACACACACACACACACACACACACACACACACACACACACACCTTCAGGAAAACCACAGGACCCTCTCTCTTCTGTCTAAGCCCCTTTATGCTCATGTATTGGACAAAAGATGGGGCACTGATTTTCCCTAAACACACACACACACACACACACACACACACACACACACACACACACACACACACACACACACACACACACACACACACACACACACACACACACACACACACACACACACACACACACGCATGCACACAGACACGCACACACACACGCACGCCATTCATCTCCTTAATATCGCTCATCTGGAATGGGAAGAATGGTAGAAAAGGAGTTTCATCCCCTCCGATTGTCTCGCGCAAGGCTGGACAGAGAAAGCAACGTTGAAAAGCAGACGCAAAACAATTCAATAAGAAAAGTGACTTGAATGTGCCTTTCATCAAGCCAACAATGGCACAACCCCACAATGAGACTCAGGTTCACCCCATGACGTTGCCTGTTTCTCATGCTACAAAAAGAGAGTGGGGAAAAAAAAAGCGAATTGACTTGATTTGAATTGTGAGCCATGTCCATGATGATTTTTCTCCTACCCCCCCCAAATCCTGTTGACAACAAACACTGTGAAGTTAACTGACACAATGACACCCGGATAACTGGAAAGAATGGTAAATAAAAAGCTCTTTGCCCACCTTAAAGTAAGTTTTATCTCAGTAAAAGGTAAAAAAGTCTTTTTCCAAAAACTTTCAGATCTTTCAAAGCAAATACTGAAGGCTTTTTCCTCATCTGCTAGGTCACACAATCAGTGGCGAAGGATAGAAAAACAACACTCGGAGTACAGATCTGCTCAGAAAAAAGGTTCAAGGTAGAGTTGGTCTCATATGCATGGTGTCAGCTTCGCTTTAGCGAAGGCTGACCATGTATTTAGAGCTCTTTAATTGGCCAACGCGAGGACAAACCTTGCTTTTTCTTGCTTCCATTCAACTTTCTCTCTCGCGTTTAAAAAAAAACAAAAACAAAAAAAACAACGGCACAAAAACCTTCCCCCTCTTTTTATTTCACTTGCCTTCTTTTTTTCCCCCAATGTGAGGAGAATAATTGCGACAAACAATAGCTGTGAGAGTCCTGCTGCACTTCATGTTAATTTATACAACTAACTAATTACCGACAGAGGGTGGAAATGACATAAAGGCGTTCGCCCGCTCCCACGCTAGGGATGCGAACCTGCTGCCGCCGTGTGCACGCGCATGTGTGTGTGTGAGTGCACATGCTTCTTTGAAAATGTGTGTGTTTCCCTCAGGCGTCGGTGCTTGGAAATCAGAGGTTCATGTGATGACTTGCAAAGATTGCATGAGCCATTGTTGACGGGTATAGTGTGTGTGCATCTGCGTGTGTGTGTGTGTGTGTGTGTGTGTGTGTGTGTGTGTGTGTGTGTGTGTGTGTGTGTGTGTGTGTGTGTGTTAGGCATAACCCCCCAGATAGCTGAGGAGAAGAAGGATTAAGCAAAGTGACGAGAAGGAGGGGGTTGTGTGGACTGATGGACGGATGAACTAGAGACTCGCCTCGATCCCTCCACTTCTCCCGGCTCTTTTTCTCCCCCCCCCTTCCCTTTCATTCTCTCTCTTCTTCTTGGCAGAATGTATCCGCCCTTTCCATTGTCACCCATTGGAGTGTACGGAGGCGTGAGGGAGCTCCGGCCACTGTGTACTTGTGTGGCACAATGGCCTCGCCTAAGTGCTGTCCTATAAAATGCCTCAGTGCTCTCTAAAAGCAAGCCCTGGGTTCCCTCCATGCCTTGAAAATAGATGAAGTGCTGTGTGTGCATGCGTGAGCATGTGTCCGCGAGTGTGTGTTGTGTCACATCTGTCACCGAGTTGGCGTTTTCCGTATGGAAACCGGCGACTCGGAGCGGCGGCCACAATCGGCCGTAAAACACCATTTTGACTGACCTTAAGGTTGCTGGCCATTGGCCATAAACTTGCTCGCAGTCTTGTGATCGTACGTGCGCGTGTGTGTCCCTTGTTGCCCTGCACGTGTGTCCAAATCAAGGCCATAAAGTATAGTGTCAAGAGGTCTGACCCCGAAGCGGCACCTCAGCGCTGTGAAACAAGAACACTGACATTTGTTGACCCCATCATTGTGAACCAAGGACTCACAATCAAGCTCAGTGCAGAGTTATTGCTTGTGGTGTCACTCTCTGCAATAGCAATCATTTTGTGGACATTTTCTTATGGACTTTTGATTCAGCGTGCAAGCAACTGAATTAGCTCAATTAAGATATAACAGATGCTGGATCAATAAACAAATGTGTCTGGTGTTTATATTCAACGCAAAGTTGGTACTCAGATCGTGAAAAGTCACATTTGGATTCATAAAAAGCTTTAAAGAATTTACATTATGTATTTTTTTTTTTTGTAGCAAGTAAGCAGAATGTAGAAAAAAAGAAGTGTCATTCCTTTAAAAACATTGCTGATTATTCTGAGCTGCAAATTCATGCAACAATCGATGAAGCTGCGCGGAACTGACACCCTGTCACCACAACAATGGCGGACCTGTTGAAACAATTGTGTTTCTGCCTCCTCAGATGTGGCACCAGCATCCCCAGAAGGGTCTCCAACTGTCCCGCAGACATCTGGTGTTATGCCACGTTCTGCTGTGCTAAACCCTCGGCTCCTGCACGAGGCGGCAGAACACCCTGTCGGAGGAGGAGGGCTGGTGCAAATCTATTCAAACCTCTGACTGAACATTTGTTGCGAATCCACATCGCTGCCGGTGTGAGTGGTTCTGATGTGAAGGTTTTCAATTTGACTGGTTTATCGTTCGTCTTTGCCTCGTTGCACAAAGAGATTTGCAACATCTGAAAACTTTAAAGCCACTGTCAAACGCGCATGGAAGACAGCGCATTAACATTCGCCTGGGTTTATCCGGTTAAAAACATGAACCGCAGGCGCATTCGAACACGACGGTAGGCAAGAACCCTTTGTTTATCCCTGGTTACAGCTGAGGCTAAACTAAAAAGAAGAAAACATCAAATGTCCCAGCGGCCGCAGAGCCCCGGTGACGGGTAGCTGGAACTGGGTAGCAGAGGGTCAACAGAAGGGTCCAGCGATGGAGCTCAGCTGGCACTTAATGTGCGAGCCACTTACAGTCAAAGCTGCCATGTAGCGAGACGAAGAGAGGAGAGGAGACGGAGGGAGAAGAGGAGGAATGAGGCTGAGTGTCTGGTGAAAGTCCAGGGCAGGGGAGGCACCACTCCAGGGGACAAGAGGAACATCTGTGCCCCATTTAGTGATGTTTCGCCTCTTTTTAATGCCTTTCATTTTTCTTCTTTATTGGTCGCTCTAGCCATCTATCTATTTATCTAGCTAGCTATCTATCCATCCATCCATCCATCCATCCATCCATCCATCCATCCATCCATCCATCATTCCTCAGGCCTCTTCCCACAGCTGTGCTAACAGATTATCACTGGGCCTTGCTCTGAGGCTTAGAGGTCACAAGGGGTTAAATGGCTCCTCCAAGGGAACTGCCCAGGTGTGTGTGTGCGCATGCACAAGCGTCTGTTTGGCTGTGCAGGTGTGTGTGTGTGTGTGTGTGTTTGCCGTCTCTCCTGGGTTTCAGCGCCGGCTCTCCTCTCGACCCCGCGCCTCCCGCGACGCCCTGCACTCTGCTCTCATTATTCCCACCTAATGACACACACACGCACTCCAGCACGAGCCGTTCGCCCGGCGGCCTCTTGCCTCAACCCCTGCACACGCCGGAAACAAGGCACGCCGGCGGTGTCATGGCATTCTTATCTCCTCCCCGTCGCTCCTGAAGAATTTATTAAAGACAGTAACTAATGCTGCGCGCGTGTGTGTGTGTGTGTGTGTGTGTGTGTGTGTGGGGGGGTTCACATATATATATGCACCGGTGTTTGTCTGAGAGTGAGTGTGTATCTCCCGGGTAGCAGGTGGCCGGTGGAGTGAGACAGGAGATGAATGGAGAGAGCAGGAGAGCGCTGGAGCACGGTTGGACCAGGCCATGGGGGACAGCAAGGCTAGTCATTTATTAGAGGCCAACACACACACACACACACACACACACACACACACACACACACACACACACACACACACACACACACACACACACACACACACACACACACACACACACACACACATACACACATACACACACACACACACACACACACACACACACACCCACATACACCTTACACCAAATGCAATTCTACTTCTAACACATGCGCACACAGTCTGTCACAAATACATATGCAAATACACACACACACCTCACACACACACAGGCATACTTGCTCCCAGAGGCTTTAACAGCACACACATACAAACACTGACCCAGTATATACCACTCTCCATTCATCTAGTCTAAGTAGAACAACAGTAGCCACAGAGGCAAAACTAAATCTTTCAAACTTAGGGCGTACTCAGTGTGTGTGACCGCCAATGCGTGTGTGACGCCTCGCTCACGGCCTGCCTTCCAGAAGTCGCCCCCTCTTTCTCTTTCGAGATGTTTATCGTTTTCTGACCCATTTCGTGTCTTTGGCCCCTTGTTCACATCCCTCCTGGTGTTAATGTTCCTCCACAATGTGTGTGTGTACGGCTGTGTGTGTGTGTGTGTGTGTGTGTGTGTGTATCATTGATCCAGCTGGAAGCAGCGCGCAAGCTTGTGTGTGTAAGAGAGAGAGGGAGACAGAGAGAGCCGTAATATTCCAGGCCTTTCATAATGATTAAAGCCTTCATTAAATTTTCATCCCAACCTGCTGTTTGCTGCTAATGGCCTTTGTGAGCCACACAGCCAAACAATAGCTAGCCGGGCACAGAAAAGGGATTTCTATCTCGCGTTCAATACTGCCCCCTCATCGTTTCTCTCCCCCTCCTCTCCATTTCCCTCTGCCTCTCTTCATCTTTTCTCAGCTTCCCTTTTCTTCCTATACTCTTTTCTTTCTTCCTTTCTCTTTGGCTTGGCCTGGGTTTTGTGTGTGTGTGTGTGTGTGTCTGTGTGTGTGTGTGTGTGTGTGTGTGTGTGTGTGTGTGTGTGTGTGTGTGTGTGTGTGTGTGTGTGTGTGTGTGCGTACGTGCGTGTGTGTCTGTGCTGGGTCTGGAGGCGCTGGGGCCCTTTGTTCACGCGTTTCATTTAAACGTAGGGCAGATAATGCTCCGGGTTGGTTTGGATGCTGCACCACTGTGGCACTGTACTAATGGGGTCTGCGAAGACACCACTCTTTCTCTCCTTCACTTCACTTTCCTTCACCTTCAGTAGTCTCTCTCTCTCGCTCTCTGTCTCTCTCTCACTCGCTCACTCTGCACTAGCTGACTCATAAAGATCCATTATTGTTGCTTTTTTTTTTTTTTCCTGTGCATCCAGTTCATGAGGTCCAGTGAAGCAGCGAACAACCCAAAACACACCTCAATTACAGCTCAGTTCGACAGTCCCGTTTTTTTTTTTTTCCCCTTTCTTTTTTTGGTAAAAATGTGCCACAACAGGCCTCTCTATCGACTGGAATAAAAACAAGCAGACGGTGAGAGCTGACCGGCAGCCTCGGCCGCTTTGAAAACCTCACAGAAAAGCCTGGAAAATAAGGTTAGCACATCGCAGCTTGAAATGAAAGACTGTTGATGTACTGGGGAGGGGGGGGAACACAAACGCAGACAACACACTTATAGTTAAAAGCAAACTCACAGTGCCTTGCACTGCTGGGCTGTTCTTTCACCTTTCTGGGCACGGCGTCGTTTGGGCTGCATGTTCAGCTATGTTTGAATACGAGGCTTTGTGCGCAGCAGCCGAACACTTAGAAGCAACAGTTACCGTGTTGACGTGTTTCGAGGCGTTTTGATAAAGCGGCTGCTTTAGAAGATTTTCACAGGCCCGCTTGGTTGTGAAAAACTGAGACTTGACCTGAGACCGAAGTTGGATCAGGTCCCCTTAAGGGTAAGTCTAACCTTCGGTCGGTTGGCTCGGGTCTTGTTTTACTGTGAAAGTGAAGGTTTTGGCAGCAGTGAGAGCTGGCACCAATGGTGAAAGTTAGCAGGAAAGCTGTTGATGTAGCAGAAAATGTTCAGTTTAAGACACAGTGTTTAAGAAATACATAACAATTAGGCTAAGAATAAGAGAATAAAGGAGTTTCTTAATCATGAAAACGTGTTTTCAATATATTCTTCGGGTTTATTGAGGATCACAGTTTGTACTTTGGCTCTCTTGAGCTTTTTTTTTAAAGAAATACCACATACAGTCTGTGCTCAGCTGTCCTGGAGCAAATCACTAGATCCCAAGCAGTGTTGAACTTTTTTTTTTTTTTTTTTTTCAAACCGATATCTACATCACTGAGAAGCAGACAAAAGCTATTCCCACCGATAAAGCGAGTGTTATTTATACTATCCCATCTTCCCAAAGGAGATGGACACCTGTTGGTGATATCCGTGTCACATTATCACTATTACATGCATTTCATAGCGACTTAAGCCCCCATTTATCTGCCCAGTGGAAATTAACAGTAGCCAAGGGCTAATTTTATCTCTTCTCCTGACTCCAACTGCTAGCCCAAGGCTGAATTTGAGAATGAAATGTGGGGGCTAATCGGGCTAAGCTATGTGGGCCGTGGGCAACAGTCTGGTCTGGTTTCCTCAACACTGTGTGAGTTCTTCGTCTGCGGGCTCCACGGTGCATTATCCAGAATGTCTTGGAACGGGATGGGAAGGGGCGTTATTTCTCAGTGAGTATATTCAGATATATGGCGTTTAATTGTGATTGTTCATAAACTCAATTATCATCTCCGCCTGCACGCGCACTCGAATACACGCCACATGCAAACGCGCACGTCTCGTTTGTCAGGTTGTGATAAATATGTAATGCGTTGTGTACAACAGGCCCAAGCAGCTGATGCTGTCTGTCTGTAATACTGGAGAGAGAAAAAAAAAAACACGCTTGCCTAAATTCAAATGTGTGTGGGATCACAGCAGAGGGACAGAAAAAAAACAGGCAGGAGGACAGAAGAGTGGTGAAAGGACAGCAGAGTGGAATAAGAAAAGCGGCACGGGGCCAGGGAGACGGGGAGAGAGTTGCAGATCACACATCTGGCTGCACAAGAGTCCCCTTTCATCACTGACCTTCTGGCTCGTTTTTGATCAGCTCCTCCATCTTGCGCTGCTTCAGTGTGTCCACGACGTCTGCCAGGCTGCCCTTGCGCCTCTCGGGGGTGCCCAGGGCGCCCGTGGTCGAGCCCCCGTCGCTGCAGGGCCGCCCCCCTCCTCCGCCTTCCTCTTTGCCTGGTGAGGTAGCATTGTGCTGAGGGTAAGGGCTCAGTGAGCTCCCCTTAGTGCCGTCCAGCTCCTGGAAAAGGGATAAAAGAGGTAGAAAGAGAGGGGAAATAGATGAGTTTTGAAAAACAAAAAAAAATCACCTCAACAGGAAAGCATTGATAAACAAACTGCAAAAGAATATTTAGAGGAGAATAAGAAAATTCTGGCAAAAGCCCCACTCATTATTTAAATCCTTCGTTCTTTACTCTCGTCGCTTTATTCTCCCCATCTCTCCTTCTTACAGTCCAATGCAACAACTTTCATCCCCGGCCAGTTATCTCAAGTTAGGGCATACTTTCTCTTCTTCTTTCTCTCTCGCATCCTCTGGAATCTGCATTTGACTGACTTGGAGGTACTTGACAGAACGCGCACATGAAACAACAGTAAAAGACTCCGCACACTCTTAAGTGTCACGCTAACTCTTCATTACAAAGCCTTCGATGGCTCCCTTTGAGTGACGTCCAACGCTACAGTGCCACATCCCAGGCCCAAGTTTCAGAGCGGCTTTTACTTTTGTCTTAAGATTCATGACAATTAATGCTGAGGAGGCAACTCCATCAAACACATAGAAATCACCAAAAAAAAAAAAAATCAGCCCTTTTCAGAACACAAAGCTCTGGAGCTATGTCAAGTCATTTCCATAAACTTGCAAAAAGACTAAAAGGGGGAAAAAAAAGAAAAATAAATTCATGACAGACAAAACAACAATCAGCATGACAGCAAAAAAAATATAACGTATACAGCTCTGTAAAGCTCCCTGCCAAGCTGTCATAACGAATAATTATCCTGCTGTCTGGTGTCTAAAGTTTACAGGCTGTAACATGTTCAGTTTAATGACCTTTAGAGTTTAAAAAAAAAAAGATAATTTATTGGAAAAATGTAAGATTTGCTGACATGCTCACATTTAAGTCATTTTTTGTGGTGAATAAAGTCATTCTTCACTCATCACAGTCTTTAGGTTCCATTTGATTATTGTGACTTCACATGGATTTACTGTATGAACAGGTGTAGAGTTTTGGCCAGAAACTGCATGGTATGTAAAACTCAAGTGGTTTTCATCATTCAAAGCTGAAGGAAACTCCTATTTATTTAATACCGTGGCCCACATGTCCACTTCTCTCATCTAGTTTTTGTAATTTGACACCAGGCTCTTCATCTTACTGACTGTGTCACCTCATGTTTTACTTTAGCTGTCTATTTAGCGTTGTAAAATTAAACCCGAGACAGAAATTACCCCCCAAAGAATAAAAAAAATCCTTGTAGTGATTCTTTGCCGTTAAAAGAATTAAGAAAACCAGAAATGTAACGACGGACTCCATGACACCCGCTGAAAGGTGAGTAACTTTTAGCGTCTTAATCCTCAACCAAATAAAACCTGTGTTTGTTTCTTCAGCCGTCATTGTGGACTTAATACTGGCTCAGCCCAATTAACAGTGACACTGAGAGGGAGAACGCCGTTACCTGCTGGAGGGAAACGCGCAAACATGATCTCTTTGTCACAAAGGCGTGCGGTAACGAGCGCACGTCCCGTATGGAATGCTCTAAACGGCAGACCCGTACCGGCACGTGCGGACCGCTCCCGCTTGAACTCTCGCTCAGGTTGCGGCGAGGCGCTCGCCGCCGTGTCGTTTAATTACAGAATGAAATGAGTCAGTCAGTCAATCGGCCCGAGCAGTCTGTCAGCTCAGCTCTTTGCAGACAGGAGGGTCAACGGTCCGCGGGGTTAATCTTTGGCTAATCTCACCACAGTATGGGGCATGCCACCTGGGAAGGCGGCACACATGTACAGTAACTCTGTTTGTCTAAGTGTGGGCGTGCAAGTGTGAGACACCGGGGGGGGGGGCAGAGAGACGACAGTGCATTATAGCTATATTAATGACATTATGGAGCATTAAGGCGGAGATGGTTTTCTAATTATTAACTCGCAGGCTGCTGGTGGAAGTGGAACTTAAGACTGAGATCACAGTCCACAATGAGGTCATTCAGGCACAGATCGCTACAGATACTATTCTTAATTTTTCTATAAGTAGAGAAAGAAAGAAAGAAAAAAAAGAAGAAGAAGAAGAAGAAGAAAAAAAACAACCTCCTCAAAACAAAGTCTCATGTAATTCCTCTGTAATCTATTAGAAAAGATAAAGCCAGGCAGAGGTTTTCAGTATTGATAAAGCTCTTCATTGTCAGTGGCCAAACACTGCGAGAGAGGTACAGCCGACCATTATCACTTGGCATTTTTGACACTTCGCTGACTCTCTCTCTCTCCGGCTCGGCGCGTTTCCACACTCTGAATAAGTCAGCGCACTCAATAATTCACTAATTCTCTCCTTGGCATTCTTGCACATGCATTGTAACAGAGGGACAGATTGTGACAGCACTGATAAGGCTGGAGCTGTTGTATATATCCGACGTGGAGACGAGGCTTCAGCCAGCCGCTGTCGAGACTGCTAAAAGTGTGTCTGAGGGCTCCGCCGTGCTGATCTGTGCTCGGAAAGCATCTTGTGATCTCAAAGCCCCTAAAAGACTTTACTCTTCTCCTCAGCCACCTGACCAAGTGGCTGTTGTGCCTCTCTGTGTGTCTTTCTTTTCTCTTTCTTTCTTCCTTCCTTCCTTCCTTCGTTCACCCTCTCCTGTTCTTCACATTAAGGGAATTTGAGACTTGAAATGAGTGGATTTGTGATTATGAGTTGCACCAGCACCGGCACGGCATGCAAATGTAACGAGATGGAGAGAGAAAGAGAGCAAAAATGAGTATAAGCGTGTAAGTCAAAATAGAGAAAGAAGGAAAGAAAGTGCAACCCCCCCCCCCCCCCCCCCCCCCCCCCCGAGTGAAAAAAAAGAACAAGAAAGAGAGGGAAGCGATGTTATTAGAGGAAATGAGAGGGAGCGAGTTGACAGAGAGATAGAAAGAGCGAGTGCGAAGAGGAAAGCGGGCGTCTTGAAGGCAGCGGTCACACCTGTCACATCCCATTTATCTAATCCAGCGCCTACTTAAAACAGCCGCACTCTTTCTTTCGCGAAAAGATGTCGCGCAAACAACAACAAACAGAACAAGAATACGGGAGGGAGATGGAGAGAGGTGGGGAGGCAAAAGGGAGTGGGGGGGGTGGAGTTGGTGATGGGGAGGGCGGGTGGCGAGGGGTTGTCGGATCCCTTTGCTCTGTCAAGAAAGCTGCCAGGGAGATGTCATCTTGCTGCGTCCAACAATGAAGGTCATTTCCCAATCAAAGGGAATTAGCGGGGAGCCGTGGCTGCTTCAAAGACCTGGTACATTAGGGCCTGTGACATTATTTATATGGAGTCAGACAGACAGCCCTTATCCCGAGGGCAACTTAACATGGCTTACGTTTCCTTCAAATCAACCTCCCGTCCCGGCTTATAATCCACGCGCCTTGTTGGCGATCTCCAAAGTCCAACACAGACGGATCAAGAACATTTTTTATTTTTTTTAAAAGGGACAAGACAGGGTCTGTGTCAAGCACGGGTCCTCACTCACACCAGCGTCTTCCTCTCCTCCCTGGGTATCACAGGTTGCAAAACTTTTCTCATCAACATGCATTTATTCATGAGTACAAACAGAATTCCTGGTTACTGTAAATGTTCATGCCCTCCTCTCATGTGATTTTTTTTTTTTTGCCAGTCCTGTGCCTATATGTGTGACACTGAGAGTGCACATAGCCTGTAGGTGTGCAAGTGTGTGTATGTGTGTGTGCGCGTAAATGTGTGAGTGTCTGTATATATGTATTTATATGCACTGGATGTGGCAGGCTGGCAGTGTGGGCGGTTCTGCTTTAGTTTGCAGATGTCAATTCTCTTCCAAATGACTGGAACAAAGTAAAAATTGCGCCTCACTCTCTTTATCCTTTTACTGCCTCTGCAATGGAACCGAATTAAACAACTTTTGTCTTCTTAAGCTCATCTGTGAGGGGGGTTGGTTTAAAAACACTTAACTCTTGCCAAATGCTATTTTTTTCCTACAGCCAGCACAGATGCCGCTGTTCATGTTCTCTCTCTCTCTCTCTCTTTTTTTATTCCTTCGTGTTCTTCCCTTCCTCCTTCTCTGTTGCCCGACAGAAGAAAGTCTCTCACTCTACCTTCCTCTCTCCCTCTCTCCGCGCCATAGCCTGACATGTCTCGGGCTGTGCAAGGTGTATGTGTGAAAAACAATATTTGATGCTTGGCCGCGTCGTCGTGGATCAAGGCATGGACAATGTGGCAGTAGGAAGAGCTGGAAACAGCTGCTCAACTAAAATACATAACGCGCAAAAAACACACACGCCACGGGAATGTCACTGATCGCTCCTGCAGGGTTGGTGAGACTCAGCTCCCTCGCCAGAGCTGCCAATCTCCAACGATACGCACTTAGCGGCACCTCCGATGCACTTGCCAAACGCACCCGTACACCACACATGGGCATGCGGCAAATCCCTTTACATGCCATGGCTAAACACAGACACTGTCAGTTTTGACTTGGGGGGTCCCTCCGGCGGGGACAAGCACGGAAAACACACCAACACACACATTACTGTTCTGCGTGTGTTGAAACATATATGGCTGAACTATACAATTGACCCCTATTTTAGGAGGGGGAAAAAAAAAACCCAACTTGAGAATTATTTAAGTGGCTTTTTAAAACCCACCATTGAATTGCTTGGCAAATTTGAATGTCCTGAATTTAATTGTATATCCAAGTTAATTGTCCAGGAATTACACACTTGCCCCTCATCCTTATCTAAAAAACATGCAGCTGTATTTTCTGTATTTTAAATAGCAGTTTGGCTTAAATGTATGGCAGTGTATTTTACCACGACCCCTCACTGTTGACAGGCAAGCGTGTGTTGATTCATTAGTGTGACCACTGTGTCTCAAGACTGCTCAATGACTGTGTTAAATCTGTCAAATTCACATGAACACACACACACACACACACACACACACAATCACACATTCAAATTGCAAAAAAAAAAAAAGAAGAAGAAGGAGACGGCTCTTGGAGGAGAAATGAATAAGAAATAATGCTTGATGAAATATCTTTATAGTTTTCTATCGTGTAAGCCCACATCTTGCCTGTTAATGAAATAATTAGCGTTTGTCCATTAACACGTTTATGAGAGAAGATGCTTGCCTCTGCCTGATGTGAAAACGTTTTTTGTAAGGTCCTGCAAACATAAACATTAAAACATCTTAAAGAAAAGGAAAAAAAAAACACCACACACACGCACAAAAAGGATGCGAGAAAATACGTATTGAAGAAAACCATTTCGAAGTGTTTTTAACGTAAGTTTAGCTCGATCAGGTTTAGCTTCTGAATTTAAATTTGTGGGTGTTGATCGGTTGGCCTCGCTGAACTGCTTCTAAAAACCTTCCCAACACGGTGCAAAAACTTCACATTCCAAATACTTTTTAAACTACATTCATTTGCAAACCATTTATGGAGGCCACAATTCTTGTCCCCGGACCGTGTGTGTGTGTGTGTGTGTGTGTGTGTGTGTGTGTGTGTGTGTGTGTGTGTGTGTGTGTGTTGTGTGTGTGTAAAACTGCTTTCTTTTTTTTTCTTCTTTTTTCAAAAAGAGAATAATCTGACACTTTTAAAATATGCCTCCTTTTTTTTTCTTTTTTTCCCCTTCCATTTCCCTGCGTGTGCGGTGGTGCAGCTGCAGCGAGCAGGTAAAGTGAGGCGTCCGAGCCAAAGCTGAACAGGCAGGCGAGGCAGGCGGAATGAAGAGGTCAGTGTGTGGCTGAGTGCGTCTCCGCCACCGTGTTAATTTACTATGACAAGATAAAGCTGTAATCTTGGCCCCCCCTCCCTTCTCCTCTCGCCGTCCCCTGCTGCCTCACTTCCAAGTCAACCAGTCGCCGACGAGCCATTTACTCCCCCCCCCCACTATCACTTTACAACAACTGCCCCGAGAGAGGGGGGGAGAGAGAGAGAGAGAGAGAGAGAGAGAGAGAGAGAGAGAGAGAGAGAGAGAGAGAGAGAGCACCCCGCTGATGACACACCCCCACCTTGTTATAAATTTTCCCCCTCCCTCCCTGCTTCCCGTTTTGCTCCCCATCCACACATCCTCACTGACAGTCTGACAGTGAAGGGATTGGCACTGTTAACCCCCCCCCCAAAAAAAAAGAAAATTACACACATCTTACAACTACGACAAGCAGGCAGATAAGTCCCCAGACACACACATGCATAAAATCCACACCAGCTATTATGATAATACACACATCGCTCTAACAACACATGTATCTTACCCACGCACACGCACATGCACACACACACACACACACCAACTGTCTCACTTCCTGTGTCCAGAGGCAGGCAAGCAGGTGATTTGGCAATTTAAGGACAGTGATCACACAAGTTGAGCACAAACTTGCATTTGTCATGTTTTTATTTTAACCGTTTTGTATAGTCTACAACTGGAGTAATCTAATCACGGTCCTCAAAGATAAAAACACACCGGGTGCATAAAGTGGTGTATGTGCCTCTCCGCACGCCCGGGCTTGCATGTGACTGTGCATTCCCTCCCCGGTCCCAGGACTTTGGTTTTACAGCTGGCACCCTGCCACAGCACCGCAGGGTCCCACCGTGGGAGGGGCCTCGAGGCTAATCACTCGGCTAATTACAGAATTAGATCTCCATTACGGCTCTTAAGCACTGTTTCATTGTTTTACAGCATGCAGGCGTTTATTGTCAGCACTGGGGGGGGGGGGGGGGGGGGAGGTCGGCAGTTGTATAGTTATGCAATCCACTGTGACAAGGTGTGTGTCCAGGTGAGGGCCCGGGACAGGGGTAACATGACGCAATGTCTATCAGGGAAGGGAAGAGGTAACACGGGAGACTAAGCTAAAATGTTAAACCTCGTCTCTTCCAGGGTCAATGATCAACATTTTGTTTTCAAATTAGTAGTGACCTGCAACATGTAGTACCCTATACCATCACGTAATCACACTTGTGTAGCGAACATGTACTGCAAATCACACCACATGTGTAGAATGTGTAATGAGCCACATGCAAGAAAACAGAGTCGTCCAAAAATGCACATATATCTGTGTGCTCTCACACACATGTCAACTAACAGACGAACAGACGTTTGCAATAAGTCCATATACAGCACTGGCCTATACCAATATTTAACATAAATCACAGAGAAGATGCAATTCCAATGTACATGCACGGACACACACACGCGCACACACACACACACAAACAAACACAAATGGCACTTACAAACACAGAGCCATACATTCAGCACCACCACACAATGTCACACTTCATCCTCAAGAAAATGACTCACTCCAATGGCTCACATTTTGCAGTCACGCAACCGTGCATCAAATGGGCTCAAGGCAACGGCTGGTGGCGCACACATAAAAGCAAAAACACGTGTGCACCCAAACAGTAGCCTTGAACTCCCTTTTTTTTCCCCCCCATTTAAAAATAAGGGAAAAAAAAAAGGAAAAAGGAGAAGAAGAAGAAGAAGAACCGAGCTCCCAGCGCCAAACTGCTTTTCACTCGAAGAGAAAGTCAATTTGTGCCCTTTTAGGATTCTGTCTCTTTTCATGTTTGTTGTCAATCTCCAGACAAACATCCTCGTACTTTGTCTTCTCATTGTCGAGATATGTGCAGCATTTTTATGTTTGGTCACCTTAAGTCGAGTAAACAACATGGCGAAGTCAAAGGAGAGTTTGAGATCCAGACTGTATATGGCTTCGCTTTATTCAGTGGATAAAAAAAAAAAAAGTGTATTTCATAAAAAAGATGACTAAAAAAAAAAACAATCCATGAAAGGTGTCCAAAGTATTTTATACGCTTTCATCCAAAAAATGCATTATATACGCAGTTCAGTACATGACAAAACACTCAAGGTCAAGAAAGTTAATTTCTAGTGAATAAATTCACAAAATGAAATATTTTTCTTCTTCTTCTTCATTTTCAATTTCCCGGCAAAGGTTGCGAGTTACTGTCACACAAGTGCTACCTACTTCTCCAGCTTCTTTAGAAAGCCCGTATTAAAGACAGATTAGGATACGTTCCCCTACAGCTTGCAGCCCCATTGTAACGCTGGAGGTCAGGATTACCGTGAACATAATCTCATCTGGGGTCCGAGCCCTGGGGGTCACTTTCCACCCTGATCCTCTCAAACACACACACACACACACACACACACACACACACACACACACACACACACACACACACACACACACACACACACACACACACACACACACACACACACACACACACACACACACACACACACACACACACACACACACACACACACACACACTCACACACACAAGAACAAGGGCATAAAGCCAGAAAGGATGGAGAGATGAGGCCCGAGCCAATGGAGTCCACAGTGTCAAGAGGTAACTCACTTTTCTCACTTCATTTTCTGTCCATACATGCGAGTATCGGAAACGCCATTCAATTCCAGGGGTGTTCTTGTAGTTCTTTGTCAACATTTCTATATGAATATTTATTAGTGTTTTATTAATAGAGGAAAAACCAACAAATGAGGAAAGTCCTCTTAACTTTCATCAAAAACACACATGTATTTTCACTTCTCAAGACTAAACTAGACTCAGATTCCCAACATGCTTTGTGCGTTTAATCTGTGTGTGTTTGCGCATTGAAGAATTTGCCCTCGCTGAGTTGGTTTCTGTCATCTTTTGTTTGTAATGTACTCAGGCTGTGATTTGTGATTAAAGCAGCGGGTGGGATGTTTTTGACGCCGACGACGACTTCCATTTATTCAGTGAAACTTAATGTAACAAATGCCATGATGTAATTCAGACAAAACAAAATGCAACACCATAATAGACGTTCCAGGCGCATTGGTTGCAGAGACTTACTTTAGCAAAAGCCTCAGCCTAGCACCCGTCAACAGATGTGAAAATACAAAAAACAAAACAAAAAAAAAAAACAGCCTGGATTTTAACCATGAATTACAATTATGAGTGAGGCAACCAGTGCACAGCACGAGCGTAGGTTTAACATTAATTGCGTGACTTTCCCTCACGATATCTGGTTTGCTGGTACATTTATTTTCCCCCCTGAGGTAAAAACAATACAGGAGAGGAGGGATACGTAGACCAGAAGGGATTATATCCATCAAATCCCATTAATGTATGTATAAAAGTTGCAACACTTTGACACTCTGTCAATGTAAATGATCATCATTGAGAAAGTTATGAATCGATTTCTTATCAATTTTGGATAACTTTAGATGGAAAGATTTGTTGACGCATTATTCCACACGGGGACCAAAGTTGCCTTAAATATCCCCAAAACGTCGGACCCAGTGCCACAATGCAACGTGGAGTCAGCCCTCAACGTCACCGTCGCCTACGGGCGGGCGCCTTTTGCCCTGTGAAGCAAACCAACCCAGATCGAAGACACGGAAACCCGCCAGCGTGTCCTTACCGTGTTGGGGGGGCTGTCCAAGTTGCAGTTGGGGGGCGAGCGAGGGGACACCTTGCCACAGTAGGAGGACAGGGGGAGGTGGATGACACCGCCCAGTCCCTCGCTCTCGTCATCCTCCATTCGCTGTCTGCTGGTTGCCATGGTTACCTCTCCATCTGTCCCCCCATATGGAGAGGCTGGTCGCTTGGAAGACATCCTGGAAAGAAAACAGGAGATAGAAAGACAAGAGAGACAAGGGAGAGAAAAAAAAAAACAGAGGAAGAGTGAGCAATAGTTAAAAGATGATATAATAGGTTGACAACTGGGGGGTGAATGATGGGTGATGTGTAAACGAGGCCCGTAAATCCCTCGATGGCGTGATCACATTTAACCCTATTTTCTGTGTAATGTGTATAAATGGCATAAATATAGGGAAGTCACTCCATTCATCAAATTCCAATCATCCCCAGTCGACCGATCAAACTGCGCCCAACTGGGTTACTCTCTGGTTAAGTTTCCCATTTTGTCGCTCGCGCAAACGGCCGAGTTCCCTGAGTGCAGCTCGTCACAATCTACCCTTCGGTTGGTTCGCGGGCGCCCCGCTTCTTGGCAGACCTTCAAACACACTCTCAGGTCTTACAGTATGTTTACCGTGGGGCCCATTCAATGTTCACGTCTCCAAAAGACAGAGGCCATTACTGCAAATGGAGCCCGCTTGCTCTGGTATTGTGGAGGAAATGACCATGTCTTGACAATGGGCTTTCAGAACGAAACACAGATTGGGAGAGAGGGTGGGGGGTGGACGAGAGGGAGACCGAGAGTGAGAGCAGTGCGTACGGTGACAATAATATGTGTTTATGAAAACCTTTGGACAATGCAGGGAACTGGAGGAAAATAGCTGGCAGCCTGACAGCCCCGCTGTTTGCATTTGTTACTGTGGCTTTGTTCCCTTGAAAAGAAGGAAAGGATATAAAGCCACATCTATTAGGTGAACTCTGTCTCTCACAAGGTAAATTTGCCTCCCCGTACTTCAGCTGAATAGGGATGCGGTGACTATGCGGCAATAATAGAATTTAATGTAGTTCTCAGCATCGCCTGAGTGCTTTCAGATGCACTTGTCAGCCTTGAAGCCACTGCGACTATGACCCTGGGTAATAGGCTGCTAACGCTCAGTCGCGCAGAGGCAACACATGACAGGGATGGAGAGATGGAGGTGTGGATGGAGGGGCTGCGAAAACTTCAGGGGAGGGGTGGGGTGTGGGGTGTGGGGTGTGGGGTGTTTGTGGCTGAGAGCAGTGAGGGGGGAAAAAAGCAACAGGCATCTGACTCCTAAACTCTCCAAATTCTCTCTTCCCATTGATTTACCAGGCTCACTTTTACTCTGGTGCAACATTTTCTATTTCAGCAGAACCTGTATGACCACGTATTTATCCCAACTGTGCCTGCGTCTGATTTGCTCCTTCTTCCTCCTCAGCCTCAAATCCCCCCCCCCTCTCTCACCCTGCTTGTCTCCGGTAAACTGATTACACTCTTGACTCTATTGGATTTTCTCTGGACTGTACATCTGGCATTGTTCCTGGGAGCAGCCCTGCCACTAATTCATTGCTTATTTACCTTATGACAGTGGAAAGGCAAACAATATTGAGTGGCGCTCACTGGAGGCGATGAGGGGAGCAAAGCGCTAAGGAACGCAACGTGCGGCTTTATCACATCCAGGGACGGTTACGCTCGGAAATCGAATAAAGTCCGCTGAAGTAATACTGTGAAAAACACCGACTCTCTGCCATGGTGGGGTAATTTGATTACCTGTAATTGTTTTTTTGGGAACTATTTAGGAGAAATGTCGATGGTTGTACAGATTATCTAATAATTTAAGGTAATTTACAAATTGTTCTCATGGTATACATCTTTTTTTTTATATATATATTTCCACCCCCCTACAATGAAGATTTCAGTAAAAGTGAAGAGCAGCATTTGTTTTTCTAACATTTGCTTTTGAGTGTTAATAAGTGTTCAGTATTTCAAAAAGGTCCATCCACTTCTAAAGGCCTTATAACATCACTCTGAGCATTTCCAGTGCAGCCTCGGCCTATTCTAGCTCATGTTGGCTTCTTTTCTTCATATTAGTGCCAAGACATGACTGTGACTACAGGTACTATTTATACAAACTCGAGTGAATTAAGTAAAAAAATTAGCACTACATTGTACATGTTGTAATTAATCAAATCCAAAAGAATAACTTTTTCAATCACATTAATCAAGGTTATTAATTGTACCTTCTTGTTATAGTAAGGCTGGGATTGGAGCAATACTTTCATGAAGGAGACATTTGTACAGGAAGCATAAGTGAATACGACGAAAGCACAGTCAAACAACTCTGGATACCAAGAACAAGTTTGAGCAGCTGATTGCTTTATCTCTCTATATTGGGTGCTCAGAGTTACTCAGCATAATCTGGCCATAAAAAGTGACTAATGATATTGGATTTTAGAGACAAAAGGCCACACACAGATAAGACACAACTGTCATTAAATACAGTTGATATCATAGTGAAAATGAAAACATTTATGATATGTACGGTAGAATGGTTAAAGACAGTGCTGGGTGTGTGCGGACGAGTGTGTGTCTGTGTGTGTGTGTGTGTTGTTTCACGCGCCATCCAATGCAAGCGGCAGGCCCAGCTGTACAAACTGCAGAGCTTTTGAGCCATGCAGCGCACACGCACGCACACACACACACACACACACACACACACACACACACACACACACACACACACACACACACACACACACACACACACACACACACACACACACACACACACACACACACACACACACACACACACACACACACACACGTGTGCATACATAGAACAGAGGCCTGAACACTGCAGGTCTGTCTTCACCACTGCCTGTTTACTTTACCTCCTTTCACTCCCTCATACTAAAGGCCTTTTGTTTCAGACCTATACACACCTCCCCTTGTATCCTGTGTACACCTCTGCCCAGCTATAACGCCACACACACACACACACACACACACACACACACACACACCACACACACACACACACACACACACACACACACACATACACATACACACACACACACACACACACACACACACACACACACACACACACACACACACACACACACATCTCCTATCATCAATACTTTGCTGTAAACTGGAATGCTTTGCTGGCCATTTTAATTCCTCTTATAATTCCTAATAAACAATTTTATTATCCATCATTTAACCACAGTAGCCACGCTGCGATATCTGCCTGGATTGCCAACACACAGACAGAAGCGGTTACTCATTAACACAGAAAACAACACAGGTGTCCAAAAACTCTGTGGGCAGCGAGAGGACTTCACTCTCTTGGGGGAAAAAAAAAAAAAAAAAGTCAATGGCAAATATTTGATGCCATCATTTGTTTTGCAGTGCTTGTCCCCTTACTCCTTTCCCCCCCTCCATTTGCCCACCCACCAGCCCCCTTCCAAAACTCTCGCTACTCACTTCCTCAGAGGTGGTTGTCTATGAATGGGGGGAGAGACTGTTCACAGCTCCTCTCCGGCTATAAACCCCTCCCTCACACCCCCCTTTTGCTCGCCTTTGAAGTGGAATTACTATACAATTGGTCACAGCGGGTGTGCAGGTTACGCAGGCTACTTCATTTAAAGTTTGGCACTTTGGCTGTCATGCTGGTGGAGTCCAAGAGGAAACTGTCTGAACAGTGTGGGGAGATTGAGGATTTAAAAAAAAAAAAAGATGAGGTTTTAATAAGTCGATAAACTGGCAGGGCATCCAGGTCTTAATTAGAGAATGTGAACCTGTTTTTGCCCTTTGTAGACAAAAAAATTTTTTTTCTTGTCAAACAGGCATCATAACATATCAACAATCATATTGCAGGACTTTAGTGTACATTAGATTTCTAAATTAAATGGAAAAAAGTAGAAGAGTAGAAATTGTTTTCCCCCTTCGGAATCTTTTCTTTTGCAGGAAACCTACACACGTATACGCAAACACACAAACACGCACACACACGGTGAGAGTGCTAAGCTGAGATTAGAGCGCCACTTCCCCTTGGCTTTTTGATGATTAGTGGCTCCTCAACTAAGTCCCTCTCATATCACATATGTCCACTGCCGCTAAGTCACTAATCGGACAGCGGCGGACGTCCATTAACGGGCCGAATAATCGCCATCAGAGGTGGTTAACTGTCTCCTGGCCGCCGCCGCCGCCTGCTGTAATCAACGCGTCCATTTGATGTTGGCACGTCAGCATCGGCGAGCTTACGCCAGCGAGTGTGTTTAAATACCGGCAGCAGGCTTATGGGCATGTGAACGATGGTTGCACTCGCATGCAAAATGCTCCTAGAAACACTTTTCCAATGAATTAAGCAAAACTGGGACAAAGCTTCAATGAAGAGGGAGGGTAAGACAAAGCAGCCATCACAGAAATGTCACAGACTATCACATACATACACACACACTCACACACACACACACACAGGCTCAGCTCTTTCGCTCTGTGTGTCTGGCTGCTAACATAATCATGGTGCTAACTGCTCTTGTTAACTCCTCTACTCAGAACAAGCTTTCAGGGAGCGTGGGAGCCTCCTCTGGAGAATTCCACAATAAAGTGTGTGCGTGCGTGTGTGTGTGTGTGTGTGTGTGTGTGCGCGCGCGTGCATGTCTCTGTCTGTGTGCACACACATTAAAAATTACAGTCCCATTATTTCAACTGCACACAGACGGGACGCGTAGTCACTCGAATCCGATGTCTACAATAAAAAATAAGCACGGAGGTTAATTCTAAAGCGCTGTCAGGAGTCAAAGTGACATTTGTGTGTGTGTGTGCATGCCTTTTTTTTTTTTTTTTTTTCCTTTAGCCACCTTAACAGTGCTCAGAGCAGCCTGCCTGTCACTCAGGTGCGGGTCTATTTGTGAGGAAAAGTGAGCTATCTTTGAAATTGTTCTCTGAGGGAATGGAAGGGCATATCAAAATAGTTGAGCGGAATGTGCCTTTTAGATAAGGCGCCCAGGGCGTTTTGCCTCCGAGGAGCCGACCGCAACATTTACATCCGTATGACACCTCAGGCAGGAATTTAAACAAATGTTTCCCTCGAGTCGCGCTATCACTTGCCTTATTGCCAGCCCCCCCCCCCCCCCCCCGCCTTCATCTTTCTCTCCTCGTCTCCACTTTCAAAACAATTTCTTTCTGCCTCCGTCCCTCCGTCACACTCTCTTGAACTTATTTCACCGCCGCCTGTCCTCCTGCTCTTTCTCCCTACCTCTGCCGGTGTTGTCTTACTCACTGCTCCCTCTTTACACAATCAGCTGTTTGTAAGAATGTCGCTCCATCCCTCCCCTTACTCTCTCTCTCTCTCTCTCTCTCCCTCCTTCTCTCCCCTCTTCTCTGAACGGACTCTTAAGGATATTGCCTAATACCTATTTATAGGCTGTCCTTTTGAACAGTGGGAAGTGCGGGGCAGCAACAGAGGAAAAGCTTAGATGGTGGTATAGCGATAAGAGGTCAGGGATATTGTCTTTTCCCTCAATGTGCCTTTGTTATGGTTGAACATTTCTGAAAGTAGTCGATTGATATGAGGGCCAAGAAATATCAATTCTTCCATCCTTGTCAACACTTTCATAAACTTAAAAAGTTTTGAAAAAAAAATCCAAAACAAATATCGTCGACCTGTGTGGGAAATGCCAATTTAGCACATGATTCAGGAGTTTTCTTTCTTTCATTTTTTTTTTTTAAGAATTTGACCACATTGAGTCTTTCTGTGGAAGCTGTGTCTAACAAGGAGAAATTGTGAACACAGCTCCTGCCTGTATATGCTCACACACTCTTTACACATGCAGACACACCCTTACCCACACACACACACACACACAAAGGCACACACACACACACACACACACACTCGGCCTCGCAAACACAAAGCATCCTCTGTGAGGTGCCCTAAATCGGCGGCGGGCAGCCCAAACCATGCTTCCTGTCCAGGCGAACCACAAAAGGCAATAACACACAAGCTAATGTCACCGCTGTTAATCACACACATGCTGGAGAAAAAGTCATGTGTTTTGTATGTGTGGAGGGAAAGTGCAAAAAAAAAAAAAAAGAAAAAAAAAGAAGGGGGAGTAGCAAAGGACATGGGCTAACTCATGTGGCCTCTGGGACTACCTCTCTCTCTCTGTTGTATTATAGTCTGCCTCTCGTCTGCCCATCCACCCAAAGCTTTAGTCACCAGCGAGGCATCGCTTCACATACTTTCCTTGTCATGTTTCAGCTCTTTTCATTCCCCCTCTTTAAGGCCATATTTATGTCTTTAGACTGAGTCACTGGACGACGGGATCTGCACTGGCACCGAGAGTATGGAGGAAAATTAAATTATAGGGAAAGGAATGAGGAAAAGAGACGAGTGAGGAGAAAGTTCATGGTGCTATCTGTCTATCCATCTATCTATGCAAAGTCAACGTGTGGGAAAATCTCAACTGTCGCTATAGAAAAAAAGGCAGTTGGGGGGGGGGGTCGGGGTTGTGAAAAGATACAGACGGAGAGAGGAAAAGTGCATCCGGTGGACGCCGGCCCTGATCCCCTGGTGTTTAGCGGGAAGGAGACGCTGCATAATGTTTATTGAGCGAGGGACAGTGTTTTTCCATTGTTGTGCCAGGCCCACTATTTGTGCTGCATTTGTTAAGCAATCCATAAAGGAGTCACAACATTTGTCTCACTGTCAGCGACTTGGCTTGCCCCTGCAAACCAGACACAGAGACGCACACACACACACACCGAGACACACATAGACAGACAAATGCAAGCTCATTTTCTCACATAAATGACAACACACACTCACACAGGAGTCCCAGCTGGCCCCTTTCTTTCATACCCGCACTTTGAAACTCTCCCAACCTCAGCCCAAATGGTCTCCTCTTTTCCGTCCTCTGACCTCCTCCCTCACTCTATCTCTCTCTCTCTCCCTCTCCGACTACCTGGAGACACAGAGGTTTCATTGTAACGCCCAGGCAGGGAGATCCCAGCTCTCTGACACTGTCTCCCATTGTCAATTGGAGGGACGGCAAACGAAAGAGCGGGAGCGAGAGGGAAGCAGAGTGGGATTAGTGTAAGACAAGCTGCCTGGATTGACGGACGGCGAAAGAAAAGAAAGACGAGGACAGACGAAGATGCTTGAATGAGCGAAAGACGAGGGACATACAGTATACGCAGGCAAGCGGCCGGACCTTTCCTTGCCCCGTTGACAATGGAATACCTCCACCTGACCTTTGACCCTCACCTGCGACCTCACAGCATATGACCGGTGTCAAGTGGGCCTAAAGGGACACCTCTCCTTGTGCCCCCCCCCTCCCTCAGTTTGTCCCACTTCTCACCAGCACTTCTTGTCACTCTCACCTTCTTTCATCCCCTCCTCTTACCTCATCCTACCCCCCACCCATAAACAACAACAAGAGCAAATGCAGCGCAATGTTACCCCCAACTCTGTTCTTCTCCTATTGGCTATCGAAGGAGGGTCAGCTGATCATGCCGGGGTGGGAGGTCGTGCCGAGTTGCGGAAGGGTGAAAAGAGTGGGGGGTTTCAGTGGGAGTGCGCTGAGAAAAGGGGAGGAAGTAACGAAGGAGAGAGGGAGGGTTGAGGGTTTAGCATTCTCCTCTGGTATTTTTCTGTCTGTCTGTCGTTCTTTCTTTTCTTTTCTTTTTCTTTTTTTTTTTGCCCCCCACCCTCCCCTCCTCTTGCTTTGCTCGCTCTGTGGATGGAGACACGGTTATCAAGGCTCTCTGGGGACAGACAATATGGCCCAGACAATGGCCTCCAGTCCAAGGTGGTGGAGGTGGCGGCAGTGGTGGGGGAGAGAGAGAGAGAGAGAGAGAGAGAGAGAGAGAGAGAGAGAGAGAGAGAGAGAGAGAGAGAGAGAGAGAGAGAGAGAGAGAGAGAGAGAGAGAGAGAGAGGGAGGCCGGGACAGGGCCACAGGGGAAGAAAGGGGCAGAATGGCGCATTAGTTTGCAGAGCACGGACACTCTACTCAATTACCTCTCTCTCTCTCTTTCTCTCTCTCTCACTCTCTCTCTCTCTCTCTCTCTCCCTCTCCCCCTCCTCAAACACACCCCCTACTTTAATCTCACCCTTTTAAATGAAGTACAGCGACACTTACACTGGAAGCAGCACTGTTCACTTAAATTGGAAACAAGTTGTTATCACCAGGCCGGGAAGAATTTTGCCTTTTAAAATTGCTCAATTCCCTATATGACTAATAAATACATGTCTGTAAATATAGCATGGAGGAATAAACAAATAAACAAAAACAGTCATTTTGAAGTGGTAGAAGTGTCAAAGTTTTTAAACACGTATTAAGTGAATTGGCTGCTATTGCAGCCATAAAGTGGGATTATAAGTGCTGATTAGCTAATGGGAAAGCAGTTTTTTTTAGTGTCGCACCTTGTTTAATAGGGATCAAATATACACATCTATTAATGCCAATTGCTCTAAGATCTTAAATGACTTCAAAGCGAGAGTTACCTGTTGAGATTAAGACTGCGATTCAACTTTCAAAAACAAAATTAGATTTAAAGCAACTACTGTGAGACACTTCTTTTTAAATATGTGGAGCTGCTGATGCCGCCCATGTCACCGAGCGCCACACAAGCACTGTCACCCTGTATCTGAGTGTCTCCTCCCAAAACCGTTCAAAGTGTTGACACGTCCACTGTTGACTGCCCCCCCACACCCCCCATTCACCCCCCCCCCCCCCCCCCCCACACACACACACACACACCCCTGTAAATGGGGAGGACAAATGGAAGGGTGTGAAAATCCACCACTGCCTTAACACCACATCGACAGAGACCTCTTCCTCTCTCCTCTGCTCGCCTCCTCCTTTCACTCCCCCCAACCCCACCCCTCTCTCTCTCTCTGTGTGTGTCTCTCTCTCATCCCTGACACTCTCACTTTTCTGTAAACCTGCTTCTTCAACTCCTTGCTCAATGAGAAGGAATGTGTCAGTTTGACCACATCATTTCTTCCCCTTCATCTCTCCATCAGCAGCTCCTTCAAAATGTTGCTCTCTCTCTCTCTCCCTCCCCCCCTCTCTCTCCCTCCCTCTCTCTGCCCCTCTGTGTTTTGGTTGTTTTGGCGTTCTCCACGTTTCTTTCTATGTGTATATGTCTGTTCTGTTTGTGCAAACAGATGAGACTGTGCTAGCAACGTCAGTGTGTTTCCACTATTTCCTCCTTCAACTGAAAAGAAAAAAAATGCAACAGAGGAGAGTGTCCAAAGTACCCAAAAGTAATTAAAAAAATCTAAACAAATGACAAGTGCAATTCAAGATGTTCAATGGAGACAGTTTGAGACAGTCAATGCATTAAAGAATAACAAGAAAAGTATTGAAATAATGTGTCTGATACTGTACATTTTAGAGTGAAAAACAGTAATAGGAGTCATATTCGACATCCAATAACAACAAATATGAAATTATATCTCCCGTATTACGTTTTCCTCATGCAAACCTTTAAAAAAAACAAAAAAACAACAACTCTTTCAACTCTTGTCTGTCAGCTATTTTCAATAAACCAGTCGCTTCAAGTTGATTTTGACAAGAGAACAATTTCAAAAATAAAGAACAAAAAGAGGAAGAAAGAGGAAAATAGAGAAGAGGAAGTGTGATGAGGAGATAAAGAAGACGCATGGGTGAAGTGAAGTGGAGGAGGCGAGCGGACACTTACAGAGACGCAGGAACTGAGAGCATCGCAACCACCGAGGCTGGAGCGCACACACACTGGCAGCTCACGCACACTCCGCTCCACCGAGAGACCGGCGCTCCAATGCACACACTCCAAACACACACACACACACACACACTTGTGAAACACACTGCTGAATGGAAGATACCCCTCTCTCTCTTGCTTGCACATCTACACATATGAAGAGCCGCACACTCCCTCACACACGGCGACCAGGAGAGCCACAGTGATGGAGTGCATTACTGGAAAGCAAGAGTTTTAAGCGCTCTCCTCCTAAGTCATTGTAATCCCTACATTTATCTCCATACATTCTGCTTTTCTGTGTAATCCTTTAAATTTTTAATTCCTCCTAGCTGTTGTTATCTTTTTCCTCTCTCTCTCTCTCTCTCTCTCACCCCCTCCTCTCTTCAACCACTTTGCCGGATTGAACGGTTTATTAAAAACACATTTTTTTTGCCACTTCTAAATGTGTTCTTAATTCAAAGGGGGCCCCTGAAATCCCCACCACCACCACCACATCACCCACCCAACCGACCCCAGTTTATCTCGGAACAAAAGATTAGTTTCATCGGGCAAAACAGTGCACTGCTTTAATGCAATAAAAAGTCAAGCAGGCGAAGTGGGAGAGACAGGAGTGTGTGTGTGCGCGCTCGTTATTAAAACGTTGGGTATTATAACATAATCTGCCTCCCGCAGCATTAGCATCAAACAACTATTATTCCACATGCAAAAAAAAAAAAAAGAAAGAAAGCCACTTGTGTTGACAGTGGTAGAGAAGGGCAAGGTTAGAGGGTTCACACCTCTAAATGGAGCAGGCCTGCACAAACAACACAGCAGCACAGTGAGATTAGCATTAACATGAGGAATGAGAAAAATAAAAACAAAAACAACACCATGCAGATTGACAATGGGATTACAAAAAAACGGTTTGCATGTATTGAATTTGGCTTAGTAGAATAAATCACTCCTAAAGTAAGAAATGGCAGTAATGCCTCGGGTATGAACACTTACAACAGATCAAGATTAAGATAAAAATAGTTGCCTGGACAGATATCTATTTTAATAAATCATAACTTTTAATTAAGTGTTTTGAAAGGAGACATCAACAGATGAGAGAAAAAAACATCTCGTCATCCACACTGCAACTTTGTTTACTTTTGCGATTTCCATCAACTTGTAAAATTCGTCCCTCACTGTATATATATATATATATATATATATATAATTTTACACAAGGAAAGTAATATAAGAAAAGTGATCATTTAAAGAACTTAAGCTTCTTTTTTTATTATTATTAGTTGTGAATGAAGTTGTGGAGATCCTTGGTAATAAGAACACGCACATTGACTTTGACGCACACCTCTGTCAAACTTTCTGTTTCACACACATGCAGGAGAATAAACACACAGCAGTGTTGCGATGAGTGTGAGACTTTAATGAAGACAAACTTCGGGAGGTCTGAGTGGAGAAAAAAAAAGAGCGTCTTTTTTTTTTTTTTTAGTGCGCGCACGCACGGATCGCTGCGCTCCGCTCCGCGCACTGCGCAACGCTGCGCCCGCAACGAAAGCGTCGGAGTCAATCATCAACTCTCAATGACCATCTCTGACTGTGTGTGTGTGTGACAGAGAGAGAAACACACACACACACACACACACACGCACACACACACACAAACTCACTGAGACAGTTGCCCAACACGCGTCTTCGCTCCCTCCGATATATTCTGACTTTATTCCCCGTCACACCTCACCCTCCCCGGGGTCCTCTGTCCTGTCCCCACTTTCGCCCCTGTGTCAATGTGCGCGTGGGCGTGCGGCGTGCGTGAATGCGTGCACGTATCTATTTGCGCGTGTGTCAGTGTGAGGGAGCGCGCGGGCGCGTGAGAAAAGCGGCACGTACCTGTTACACTCCTGAGGTAGCTCAGGCTCAGTGAGCATGCTGGAGTAAGGGTCCGTCTCTCTCGTCAACAACAACATAAAACAGTCCCACAATGCTCAGATGAACAAGGTTAGTCTCCCCAAAACAAGACGGGATAGAAGTGATCCTTCAACCTCTCACACACACTGCTGATTCTCTCTCTCTCTCTCTACCTCTCTCTCTCTCTCTCTCTCTCTCTCTCCACTCACACACTTTCAGACTCACACCCTCCCTCTCTCTCTCGTTCTCCCTGCCTCCGTCCCTCCTATTCTCCCTCCCTCATTGTAGGCTGTGAGATCTAGGCTCAGCTCTTAAAGGGCCAGCAGCAAGCTGAGCCTCTTTCTCTTTTTTTGCAGTGTGTTTATGTGTGTATGCATGTGTGTGTGTGTGTGTGTGTGTGCGAAGGGGAGGGGCTATTTGACCAGAGGGCTCATCACTCTCATGCACAGCAGTGCTGCCCCCTTCCTCAAGTCCATTGCTCTCTTCCTTTCTTTTTCGTTCTCTCTCTCTAAACCCACACACATTTAATCTTGGCACAATCAGACAAAACTCCACACACACACACACACACACACACTTCTGATTGATAAGTCCAACTCATTTGCATTGTTATGCAACACGATGGGGATCAATGTAAATCAGATTGAAATCCCACCTATTGCATCTTTAACTTTTTTGCGATGTCATTTGTCACGTGATTCTACTGTGAGGATAAATCAGGCAAAAATAACGAGTGCAATCTGGAGCCATGTTGTTGTCAAATATGAACAGTAAAGCTTTTGAAAAAACTTAAAATTAGGATAAAAAAGTGTAGTAATTCTGCTACTTGTCTATACAAATGGCTTTTTTTTTTATACTTTCTTTGCAAACACCATGATGACTGTAAATATCTCAACTGACACTGACTAAAAGCCATTGCTCCATCATAGAGCAGCCACTGATGCACTCCTGGGAGAAAAAAATAGTAGTCCCAGGTAATCTAAAGTATCTGCAAAGGCACAATTCGAACATGCAAACTCGAAAGTGACCCGGATTCAAGTGCTCACCATGACTGTTTAAACACAAAAAAGCCTTGATTTCGTCACTTGGATGATGAAACCCCAATGAGTTTGTAGTTTCCTTAAACGATGGCTGGAACCTGCAGCACACAACTTTTTAAAATTTTTTCTCCCAGTCTGAGGGTTCATCCACACGATGAAAAAAACTATCTTTTTTCTCCCCAGCCTTCTCCCCAAAAAAATTCTCTACACACGTCACTATGAACACGAACACAAGGCTTCCGGGCATGTAGTACACATGCCAGGCCTTTAGGGACACTGTGACTCACCAAACACATCAAGAACCCAGAAGAAGACAGATCACATAGAAATTTAGAAGTAGATTCCTGATCACAAACCTGTAAATAAATTGAGTTCTATAGGTCTATGACCATAAGTCTATGACCATGCTCGTCCTGCTGCGAGTGTCATGAGCTTCTGCAACTCCAGTAGTACGTGATTATTGTGGTTATTTGTTGACATTGCGGACCGCGCTGGGAGCGATTACGTCATCTTTTTTCGCACAGCTGTATCGTCTTCGCCATATTTGAGCCGGGGTTTTCGAATTTCCCCACTCTGGGAACCGTGTTAAAAAAAAAACAACAGCCTGTTTTCCCACTTCAAAAACACCGCCTCATGTGGATGACAGGCCAAAGACAGCACGTTTAGGTTCACCGGTTTCCTGGTGTGATTACGAGACGAACACATTTGGGTCACCGGGCTCCGTCGTGGCCTTCTCCGTCACCACTGCCGCTGCTGTGAAATGATAGATAAACTCCTCATAAGATCTCAACATGGAAGAATTGATTTGCCTCACTTTGGGGGATTCATTTGGAAAGTCCGGAAGGATGTAACAAGCAACAGATCTGTGAACCCCGGAGTGGGGAAAGGTTAAAATCAGCACTTTGTTAGCAGCGCCAATGGAATGGTTGTTCATTTTGTGTTCAAATCCCACTCTTTGTCACTGTTACAAAATGCTTTTCACAAAGCATAATCCAATTACAAACCTATCATATTTTATATATAGATGGCCTACTAAACTTAATCAACGACAGGGAGGAGACTCTCCGCATACCATAGGTATCATCTTCAGTAACGCTTTGGACTCCATCGTGCTGAATTGGTTAACTTGGATTGTTCCAGTCTCTTTCACTGTCCCATTGGTTCCAGCGTGTTAGGAAAGTGGAGCCGTTTTGTGCTCAGCTTTGATACAGATCACGCTTTTCACGTGATTGGCTATGCTAACAGAAGCAGAACAGTAGAAGCAAACCAACCCTTGAAATTGACATTAATACGAGGTATTTATAGGGTTAAAGCGATCAAATTCTGACTGCTCATTACCCCGCTTTACAATCCAAAAAAGGGTGTTTTACAGATATTTCATATTTATTTATCTGTATTCATTTAGTTTGGGACATTATGAAGAGTGTTATGACTATTTTCCATCCATATGACTCAACAGTGATCCATATATAGGAGAAATCATTTGCTAAACATTTTGATAATACTGGAGTTATGTCAGCTTAATCATTTTTAGAATGAATATATTTACATGACTCCAATAGGTAAAACAGACCAATGTCAGCTCATATAAGTCATCTATATATGTATATATATATATATTTATTTATTTTTTAATTGACTCTTAACCCTTTTCCTCCTACAACACTGCTATGCCCTTCGATCATTTTAGTGAAAATACATTTCAAAGCATTTTTTTTTCCAAGTCAAAGATGAGCAACACATGTACATATATGAATTTAACACCTTTCCCCCAGCGACTCAGAGTCAGTTTATCTCCAAAGCTACAATATAACAATGACACGCGATTCGACTTTTAACTGATTTAAATTGCTCGCTTTTTCCCCCCGTTTGGCTTTGACGCAGGGAGATGCAGGCATTTGATTCTGCGACGTACAACACTTTTGTCGCAAGAAGACAGCTGAACACATCCAAAAGAGCATATGCTGAAGCTCATATGCATGAATGAACGCATTCACAGACACACACAGACACACACACACAGACACACACACACACACACACACACACACACACACACACACACACAGTCACACAAACACTTGCAGAGTATACATATGCAACTTGACTGAAACCTTCGTCGTCAACCACACCTATTGTGTCCTCAGGTGCGCATTTACTAAATTTGCGTGCGTGCGCGGACGCGCGTGCCGGTTGCACAAGCCGCCGTCGGCCCTTAGTGCTGTCAGTCACTATTAGGGGTGTGTGGTCTACGTGTCACACATACGGCCAATCCAGCTATTGTTCTGGGGAGCAAAGAGAAAAGCGGAGCTGACAGACTGCCACTTCTGTGATACTTTAACACGCACATTCAGACTCTGACACACACACACACACACACACACACACACACACACACACACACACACACACACACACACACACACACACACACACACACACACACACACACACACACACGCAGTGAAAGGAGAGAAAGCAAGCCTTTTCACTGTACCTACTGTAGAAAAGCAGACAGCCACTGTATGCGCGCACACACACACACACACACACACACACACACACACACACACACACACACACACACACACACACACCACAGTATTAATACCGTAACTGCACATTACATGTGTCTGTGAAATCAGAAGCCTCTCAGATGGAGACACTGACAGCTCATCCCAGAGCACCAAGTTTTCACCAAAAGGTCCATTTAGCAGCTCCTCTGAAGATTTCAATTGTATCATGTAATCTTCCTGAGCAGATGGAGTTTACTCTGTTGTCATGGAAATAGATCCAAATCCAAGTTTCCATTTTCTCAGCACTTTAAAGGTGTTTTGTCCATGTAGCCCAAAAGTTGAAACTGGGTGCTCCTTCTTGACCTTGCATGATTCAAAAAGTCTCAATTCTCAACATGAGCTCAATTTGAGTCCTTTTTCACTAATTCTGAGGTCAATAACCGCCTTTTTGGTTGCAATGCTTTAGTTTACACTTACAGGAAAATGACATGGAACACAATTCTCTATCCTTGGTTCACACCTGTCATGTGCAAATCATCAGAGGAACCACTGACATGTGGGTCTTAAGAAAACAAAACCACGCCTCTGTATCAAAACAACACTGTCGGTTATGACCTGTAACTGCATGTTGAAGACTACACAACTTATACAATGACAATTTTAGACTGGTTTATGACCAGAACTAAGGTTCGCTGGTCTTTTGTTGACTGCATTTGCACGGTCATAGCTAATTCTAAAATGACATAAGATGACGTAAGCAAACTTTATTGGGTCATTTGTGAAAATATAAAAGAAGATGATACTCTGTCTGCCCACTTCTCTGCACAAGCATTGTATTTTCAAATGCCGACTTGTATACTCGTTTACATTTTCAGTCTATTAACTCCAATAGCATGGATCCTATTTTATTACTGGCAGCACTCTTGCTCTCTGGCTTGAGTCTGGGCTTCGAAGCCATCCTGTTGAGAGTCTTCATGTCCTGCCTGTTTTTGTGGGGGTTTTTACCGGTACTCCATCCTCAGGCATGTAAGGTCAGGTGGTGATTTTAAATTGTCACTCAGTCTGAACTCGAGTGTGTGTGATTATCTGTCTCTCTGTGTTCACTATGTGATGGAGTCATGACCTGTGCATCCTGTCTTTGTTCACAGACATTTGGGATTGACTCCAGCCTTTTATTACCCTGATTCAGATGGATGTAACTAAATAATCCCACACTAACAATAATCTGACAACCTTTTTAAGCCAAATACATAATTTTTTCAATTGTGAAAAAGGTTTCTATGTGGAATTTGCCCACATTCCATTTGTAGGAGTATAGGAAATAACTTTGACTGACATCTCAGGATAGTTACCACTCCTTTTAGGTAAACTTAACAGGAAAGAACAAACTTAGTTTTTGAAGCGAAACTATGCACCTCCAGTGCATACACATATTTAAGGGAGAATACTCACCCAACCTGTTTTGAAAAGCTGCACCTTTCCCTTTATCGACATCGGACCGTGTGTCATTTCCCCTGATGAGTTGTTTCCATGTTGCAAGGTCAGAAGGTTGTTATTAAATATTTAATTGCTCAAATTATATGATCCATTACCGTAAAGTCAGATTTATTTCAGAAGTATAGGAAGTAAATCGTCAACAAGCAAGCAGTGGAATCACCTTGCACAGGGAAAGAGAAAGCATGCCACTTTTTGGAGGCATAATTGTGGAGCGAAAGCATCACTGGTGCAGAAATTAAGGAAGTGAAATATGGTGTGAGTTCGGTGAAGTAATGTTTGAAACAAGGTACTTTAATGCTTATGGCTATCCTAAGAGCAGAAGATAATCAAGCGAAAAGAATGTAATAGAAAAGGTGTGATAAAGCAGTTTAAAAGATCAGGCGGAAATATTATGATGCTGGTTGCATGATGCGTGTACATTCAGTGACAAAAACCACAATACTTTAAAAACCCAAATATACAAGGGCATGTCTCATGTACACATTCCCGTTTGATCCAGACCAGAGTTCACTTTGGGGAAAAACTATTCCGTTTGGGTGATTTAAAATCTCCCACTAACTCTGAACCCAATCTAACAAGAGATCTCTGGTCCCCTTCAAATGCTAGGTCTCGTTTCGCTTGCAAATTAAACCTCGGGGGGGGGGGGAGGAGGAGGACGTGACATGACGTCGCACGCAATGCATTCTAGGTAGTAAACAAACAAAGCTGACCGCTTGAATCAGAAGAAGCAGACGCAGAAGGAAAACAGTTGGATAATATCTCGCGGGCAGACACGGAGTCGTGAGGAAGAAGTAGTGAGAATGGCACTCATTGATATCTGGTCTGAAGACTATATGACGCAGTTGTTTGTGGCTACCCTTTAGCCACAAGCTAATTTAGCCTAGTCACCATCGGCTAAAGCAGCAGACTTTCCGCTTTCGATCTGGACCAATCAATGAGCCCTGTTTCCTTTCTGCTTCCTCTCTGGTCAGCGTTGGCGGAGGCGCCACCAAAGGAGCAGCTGTTGTAATTGTGTGACATTTTCCAGGCGGTTTGATCCCATCTCAAAAATTTATTTGAGCGCCACCCAAACCAAGCGAAGGTGTGAATCCCAACCCCGCCCCAGGTGAACTGAGAACCGGACTATCTGGATGTGAAAGGCCCCTTAAAGTCTGAATGAAGCTATTCAAAGACTGTATTACTGGAGTTTATATAACTTCCCATGAGGTCCACGCACATTGTAAATATCCTCAAATACAGACAAAGCACACATCTATATTGATCGGTTCTCCTATGCTCTATATGGCAGCAATATAAGCATGTCAATGTCAACAACAATCAGCTGCATTAGTTTTCTGTTTACCTAATGTAATTCATGGTCGAATAGAGAGAATACAGTGGAAGGGCCAAATCTAATCACATTCGCAACTAAATTGAGCCCCGATTGAAAGCGGCATCTCTCCTTGACCCCGTAAACAGCTGCAAAAGCAATGATAACCTCATTTGTGCATTACAGAAACTTAATTTCACCATTATGCTGCTGAGTCGGCGGCAATCGGCCGAAATAGCAGAGCAGCACTGACCTGGACACACCCCTGTAACCTACTCCCCCTCCCTGCTGAGGGCAGCTGGTTGAATGGTGACGAGGTTTCTGTTTGTCCAATTTCAACTACATGTTCATGTCATTACCATTCATACAATGAGTGCTGTTCATAGTGGCTTTGAGAGTTTTTTGGGGTTTTTTTTTTGCCATGAACCAAGCCATGATTTATTCTGACTTGACAAAAGACAGATAATGCAAATGAACAGTAATCGTTGTGCTTTGTACCGTCTTATGTGTGAAAACATTTCTCCAGGAGATTGTATTAGTCAGCTTGATGTCAAGGTTTTCTCACAAAGTCATCACGCAACAAAAGAGTGATTTAAGGCATAGAAGACGTAAGTTCTCCTGGAGTGACCCCCCCCCCCCCCCCCCACCCACACACACACACACACACACACACACACACACACACACACACACACACACACACACACACACACACACACACACACACCCCGCTCCCCTCGTCCCCCGAAGTGTAAGCCATTGTCTGCAGCCAACATGTTCTTGGGAAATATGATTAAACAAGGCCACAGATTGTCATTGTACATGGTGAGAAGATGTATGGCAAGAACAATGACAACTGGATTCTTTTCTTCAAGGTTGATGCAAGACTTGTTTAATTAGCCTATCATAGAGTCATATTCTCAGTCCTGCCTTTGTGTGTGTGAGAAATGTAGAATGAGAATGCATCACAAATCTGCTTTCATAAAGATACAAAACAAATATCCAGGAGAAATACCAAATGTGGCTTCAACTACAAGACTGTATTATTATGTTTACTAAACGGGCATAATTCATCCCAAAACCTTGTAGAAAAAGCATACACACACACACACACACACACACACACACATACAGAAGAAAGCATGTACACACCACGCAAACACAGAGTCCATTACAATGAAACTGTTGATGGGAGGCCCCTGTGTCGGGACCCTGACAGCTGTAGTGCATTAGGGGATGGCCATGAGCATGGGCAGCAAGAGACCGGCAGTAAGCAGCCCCCAAAGCCCCCCAAAAAAACACACATTCATACAGACGCACACATTTAGTCACACACCTCACCCACACATTTTCGCAAACATTCACGCACCATATTATGCAAATGCAGAGACACACACATCGGACACAATGTGGTAAATCAGTAGTTATGGACCGAAGAGGGTTTTCTGTGGAAGAGCAAGATCACATCTCGAAAATGACATCGTTTGCATTTAAATCGGAGAGAAATGAGCATACAAGGGTTTCTTGAATATTGCTGAGCCGCGACGCTGTGTATCAAAGTTCCACGGGGTGAAGTAGCTCAAAATCTGGCAATGTTTTCAAGATTTTCAATCATGGCCATTCTTGGCAAGATAGAAATGGACAACAACTCGGTTATAAATGAGTGACAGAAACTGATGATTTTTAAGATCAGTATCCCAACAAATTTGGATTATTGGACTATTCTGCCATGGACAGAGTTGAGCGCCCTGCGATGACAGAGATAGCGTTTTACTTTTCGAGGCAGAGATCAAAGCTATAAATATCACAAAGAGCGAAGCAATAGAAGAGGACTTTGTTTCTGACGACAGATCAACAATCTCAGTTACATTAGGGTGTGTTTGGTCCAGTTGAAACTGATCCTGGTACGTCATTAGTTGTTCACACCAAAGAGTTTTCTCTCTGTGTGAATGTTCAGGAGACTAAGCTCTTGAGGTAAAATATTTCACCCCCGTGCACTACATGGATGGGTCTTCAGTTAATGGATCATCTTGTCTACCCAAGACTGTACAAAAAGATGAAAGTTCACATCCAGTCAGACTGAACAAGATTTAAGGCTTGGGGCCAAAACTGAAAGATTTACCTATACTTTGAAGATCATGACTACTGATTAAAACTGATTTGTGAGGAGTTTTAGTTCAGTCCAGTGAGGCTGCTATAGGTTTACACTCCTCTTTAGCAAGCTTCTTTATTCTGTTTGCCCTAATCTACACACTATTATTTGATGTCAGTCATTCGGAGCCAATAGTCATATTGTTTCTCCTCTGTTTTTTGTTTCTTTTTTTTAGTTGAAAAGGGGTTTTCTTCCCCTGTACGATTAATTGTGTTTGGCAGTTTATTTTGCAAGTGCCTTACAATGGTTCTATACAAAGAAGACTAGATGGAAATGAAAATAGAATCAGACTGAATGGACTGATACTGCAGAAAGACAGTTAAACTAACACGGACATATTACATGGTCTTCATCAGCAGATGTGGTGTGATCAAACTTCTGAACATCTCGAGGCCTTGTCATCAAAGTTGGCTAAAATAGTGAGCTTGACAGTGTTATAAAATTAAATGACCTAATAAGTTGTTTGTTCATGCTCTCAAAAACAACAAATAAAAGCATTCTTATCAACAAGACAAGATCTGTTGTCCTTTTCCTTGATCACAGATCAGAGGGGGGAAAAAAAGTGTTGTGATGAAAGTTAAGCTTGGGGCGTAAATATAATTTGGTTAAGTTTGTAGAAAGATTGGTATTTTGATTCAATGGAAAGCATTTAAGGGTAGGGGCTTTGACATCACAGTTACAGAATAAAACGGGTCCAATTATGGTCAAGTTGCATCAAGTTCATCCAATTCAATTCCAGGGCCTGCGAGGAAATCCCAGACATATGTCCTGTGGTTAGTGCAGATTGGTATTGACAGTATAGATCACTACAACAATCTATACTATTGTCTTGAAGGATCAGTTCCTCTCTGATCAGGTGACCTTACTCTTACTCTTACTGAGGATCTGATGATATGTTGCCCCAGTATGTTGGCTTCTGATTTGGGCCATTGAGAGGCCGCTGTTGTTTTACTTCGAGTCCTTGAGATATTTTAGTCGATGGATGCTTTTGTAGTGTTTGCTTCTCCTTCAGGATCAGTTTTTGTTACCTCCGGCACCTATGGGGCTGAAATTCTAGCAGCAATACACTAATGACACAAACACACACGACAAAGGAAAGAAAGCCAGATGAAAAGATTGACTTGTGTCTGAAGAGCCACGGCAAAGGTGAAAAGCTAAAAACACGCAGATAGAAGATAGAGCCAGAAAGAGCTGTGATGTCTTACTGTCACTTTGCAAATGTATGCTATTAACTGTGTTGTATCAGATGCCGTGTTCTACGTTGCATTCTGCGACTCTTGCAAAAATACGAGATATGATCAACAATTCAGAATTAGGCATGATGACCTGTGGTGTGTGAATGCCCCCCCCCCCCTCCCCCTCTCACACACATTCAGAGCTTGTCTCAGGGTGAGCTCACATATCAATACTTGTGGCATCTTTTCTTCTCTCTCCCCTCATTCCAGGAGGAGAGAGGAGAGGCCAGCGTGGAGAGGCACAAGCCCCTGTGAAGTGGCTTTATCGTGGGGAGACACGTGCAGGCGGAGGACTCCGTCTGAAGGCTGAGTGGCAGGCGGCAGAAGCCATTAAGATAGAGCCGCTATCTCTTGCTGCCAGGACCCTCTTAATACAGGCAGGGGCTCAGGCCGCCGTCACGCACACACACACATGGGCACACACACACACACGCGCACACACACACACACACACACACCTTCTCTCCTGTGGTACTCCAACCGACATGGAGTGACATGGATGTAGACATGTGCGTGTTCATTTACACTTACAAGCAACTGTTTCGCTTTATCTCTGCTGTCTATTTCACTGTTGTGGACCCATCAATCCCAGCACAGGCAGAAACACTGAGCAGATAAATGGGCAGGTAGAAACCAGTGGAGAGACAAACATTGGTGGTATCTGTCAGGCTAACCTCAAACGTGTTGTCAGAGAAAGTGTACACAACATTTATCGTTGTTGATAAAACAGCTATAACCAATTCTCCAACCCAAGGGAACTTCAAAATATTATTTTATATGCTTAATTCTCTTGGGAAAATAGGAATAAAAATGTAATCTGACACAGCTTATAGTGCTACATGAAGGTTTTTATTTTTATTTCTTTTTTTTTGCTTTTACCTCGACCACAGGTTTGGAGAAACATCAACAAGCCTAGATTACTAAGTGACTAACTGAAATATACCTTAATTGGTAGTATATCCAAAATTAAGGTTAAGAAGATCACAGGATTTTAAAGTCCAAGTTTGTGAACAAACAGTCCTTTAGAAAAACGTGACACCCCACACCGCTGCCATTTACTTGCCTCGGTTCTTGGCTGAGATCCTGATTGTAGGTCACTGAATCTCCCAACTAGCAAATTTTAGAAAGTTTCTTCCCCAACTTGGGATTGCTACATATTTTATATGATAATGAAAAAAACATGTGCAAAGTTCAGAAATTCTTCATGCTAACCAGTGTAACAGGCGATGCCGGGTGAATATTAAAACTTTTTTCTAGGAACGACCAGGTTGACAGCTTCAGACTACATCTCGACATTAACCAAATCTCAACTGTGAAAGTGACATTCCCTCTCTATCCCAAGCCCAAAGTATCGTCACTGTGATCTACTCAGCAAAAACCCGTGCTGTGGCAGTTTCCAGGTGTGCAGAAGCAAATGTGACTAATGTTCCCACTCGTCAAGTCTGTCTTGATTAAAAACGACTCCCTGGTGTGATTGTTACGTAAATTTGTATAAGCGTGATAAAACCATCCAACAAACCGACGAAGAGTGTCTGAAAACATCATTTAAAGTTTGATTGTACGTAATCTGAATGCACCTCTGACAGCAGACCTCTTGCAGTTCGACTCATCTCCACATTTTTAAAGCAAAGTTGGGATAATACAATCATAATAATCCACTCCATTTGGAGAACAACACACAACACCACTCTGGAACTTCTTTGACAGAGCACTACAGCAGCGGCATGATTTTGGTTTGCATCTTATAATTAAACGATTAAAATATACTATAAACTACAAGAACCGGACCTTCAGTGTGAGAAAAGCCCAAGTGATGTAACTATAATGAGGGGGCCTGTGCAATAACACAGCCTCGTACACCGTGGAAACGCTGCATCGGTGCCACGTTTGTTTTGTTTGACTGACATCACAGTTCATTTCTTCAGTTTTGATCTACTCCTCGGCGTTTTCTGGACATGGAACGCACATGCGGCGTGCACGCTATCGACCTTTTCCTGCCGTGCCTCCACAGCAAGCGCGCGGCTCTCACCACTGTGGCAAACAACGCACGGTAAACAAAGCTGTTTTCCTCGCCGACAATGGCTGCATGGAAAATTAATTAACGATCTGTACTCTTTGTGCGAATCTTAACTCATTCCTAATTAGCTCCTCTCCTTGAAAACATCAAGTCAGTTAATTACGGTGGAAAGGAAAATAGACTGTTTCTGGTGTCACTTCTTTATTAGTAATCTTCGGTGCTGTGAGAGAGTGAGCGGCTGCAGCAGACAATGCGAGAAGTGAATGAAAGGGAGTCTGTGTCACAGCAGGGTTAATGAAACACTAGCCTGGGAAGATAAATAAAAAGTGAATGATTTACAACAACAACAACAAAAAAAAATGACCAGATCACTTGGACGCAAATATGCACATACATACAAAGAAAAATTGTCAACAGAAAAGCAGACAAACTCAGACTGCGATAGTCCTGCGACATAGGCAATAGAAGACTTATTGAAGGATTGGTTCTCTTCAGAAACCAGGACGTTAAAGCTGATTAAAATCCATCTGCGGAAGAAATTAAAACATATGTAATAACTGTTGGTTCTAAACAGTACACGGACGTTAAGATTTTTGTTTTTAGTTGTCAGAATGAGATGAACGCTGCTGGTTATATCCACCAGGCCCCAACTGCATCCCAGCCTGATAAGAAATGCCACCTATGCAGTATACAGTTTATTTCATTCTCTTCTATACATGTCCTTTAAAGGTCAAAAGCCCTGCTACTTGTTGCTAAGGGATGTTCTGATATGGCTTTTATGCTATAGTAAATGGACTGTACTTATAGAGAGGGCTTTTCAACCTGAAGCCTCACAATGCTTCTAATTCGCCCACACGCAGACATCCATACACCACAGCGTTGGCTTGTTCATTGGGAATGACACGAGGTTTAGTGTCTTGTTCAGGAAAGGCAAGACAAGTGAATAAGAAGCTGTGACACTCACTTGTGAAAAATGTGAAATAATAACCATGCTGATTATATAGATTTAGAGGGCCACTGATCAACTTTGGATTTAGATGAGTTAGTATCTATGGGTATATATGGAGATGGTTATACCCCCTCAACTTTGCAAGGGAAATCTTTACCTGACAAAAATATTTTTCTAGGATGACAAACTGTCTTTATGAATTATTTTGTCTCCTGGTTGGTTTGATTTGATTGACATTCATTTGAAAACACGTCCCCATACAGTGCTCAAGAAGCCCTGACCTTTATGATCCACCTCCAACACATCCAAGACGTCTAAATGAAGATCACACACAACGGCATGTGTTGAATTATGTCACATTCCATAATATCAACATAAATTGTGACTAAGATCTATACAATCTTACAGAGTTGGTTGAAAAACCACTGAGTATGTACAGGTCCCACAAGTACATTTCTTTCAGAGGTTAAGAATTCTCTTCATCTGCCTTTAGATGATGCCGTTTGGCTCAAAGTCCTAAGATCACGCAACGCGTGACTAAAATACAAGACTATATTGGCTCATTTGGTTTCAGCTGAGAACTAAATCTGGTATTAGAGGATGACCCACCTAATCACACTTTATTTTTTGAAAGGAAAAAAAGCAAATGCATCTGAGACCTTGGTTGTTGGATTCTTACCATCTGTGCTTTAGTGAACTATTGATCTTGTCACAGTCACAATGGAGTCAATGACCGGCCGGGTCATTGTGAGTTTATCAAAAACAAAGTCAACTATTAATGAATTACTCTCTTCTTTGAAGTACAGCAAAAAAGGAAAAACCAAATTGATCTTGAATTTCTGAGACGAACTCATTTTAAATTCCACATTTTTTTTATAGATAATGTGACAGTGAATGGTGACTGACAGCATTTCCAAATGGTGGCCGAGAGGTTAGAGACGTGGTCTTGGGATCTAGTTCTCCCTGCCGCAGCCACTGGCATTGCAACTTTTTGAAAACAGCTCAGAATGTGTAACTTTTCAAAAACACTCTGACTCCGTCTCCGTGTAAACAATGGAAAGCACAACTTTTTTAATTCACTTCCACTACGGAAACGGGGGAAAATGCACCTTTTGTGAAACACTGCGCATGCAGTTACAGTCAATTACACATTTATTCCTGAATTTTAAAGTAATTTGCACATACTTGTGTTATTATTTTTCATTTTGTGACCTTAAAACCCTTTTTACTAAGTGGCCTATAAAGGATTGTTTTGCATGTTTTGAATTAACAGTGAGAGAAGGTGGCAACTTCGATCAGTTCAAGGTTTTGATCTTTCTGCCAACAGGAAAAAAGACATGAATTACACCTTGTGCACCACGTTTCTGAAAGATACAACTGGTCAAACTGTGAGTTTATTCCGGGTCTGACCGCGATAAGGAAGAGCACACATCTTTAACTATGAAAATACAGCAGATTATCACTTTGCGACTCTCTGAGCATTGTTTTTATCCCCAGGAGCTGATGTTCTCCCTCTCCCTCCCCCTGTATCGCCAGCTCCCCCTCAGTTACTATCTCTCGCCCTCGTCTTCATTCTTCCCCTTCTTTCCATCCGCTATCAACCCCCCCCCCCCCCCCCCCACCACCACCACCACCCCCACCACCACCACCACCACCACCTCAAAGCTGTCAGGGATGTTGCCTCCTTGGGTCTGAGGCTGAATGGGGGGATTTGGCACCGTTCCTCCTCTCTTCTGCTCACTGCTGCCGTGCTTTTTTTTTTTTTTTTTTAAAGAGCACATGTTTATGCACCAAATCTCTGCACTTTGTATTTCTCCACGTCAAGGCACGAGCTCAGCCCTGGATTGATGCGGCCTGGCAGCCCCCTGTGTACTTGCTCTGAGGGAGAAGGGGGACGACGTAGAGAACAGAAAGAAAAGAGAGAAAGAGAGCAAAAGGAAATCTAGAGTGAAGAGGAAATGATTTTATGATTTTCTTCACAGGCTTTGTGGTCCTGGAAGGCTGTTTATATATGTGTGTGTGTGTGTGTGTGTGTGTGTGTGTGTGTGTGTGTGTGTGTGTGTGTGTGTGTGTGTGTGTGTGTGTGTGTGTGTGTGTGTGTGTGTGTGTGTGTGTGTGCTTTTTAAGTCCATTCGCAAGAACAAGAGAAGAGAAGATTGTGCTATCCACTGCCTGAGGGCTATGCTGAGCCTATATATTTAAGCCCCCCAATGTTCCTTGCTTAACAATAACGCCTACTAGTTTTAATTTAATTCTGTCATTTTTCTCGAACTAAATAATCCACTTCCATTTTCTATGTCACAGCTGGAAAAATAAATCTTATCGCATAGCAGACTGGGTGTGAGGTTTGACGCTTGGAGTTCTTCTTGCCGCTTTCTCTTTTTCATCATCAAGGCTGTGTGAGACGGGGAACAATGGAGACAGAAGTGCGTGTGCACGTATGTGTCTGTACATGTGTACGTGTGCATGTGCGCGTGTGTGTGTGTGTGTCCGTGCACTTTACAGAAGGCCAGGTAGGCCAATAGGACATGCACGAAAGCTCTCATACTACTACTACTAGTATTTTAACGCTGGCACAGGCGAGCAATATGTGTGCCTGTTTGATGGTGGAAAGAGGGTGGATTGAGATAGGTCGGAGAAGCTTAACAAGATGCTAAAGTGAGACCCGGACAAAGAATAAAAGGAACGGAAGATGAAGAAAATAGTTGAAAATGTGGAGGAAAAAACGACACACACACACACACACCATGGGAATAAAGACGTTGTGGCTTCAGGTTTTAAAGCTATAAGCCAGTTGGACCATAGCCACTGCAGTTGTGGTGAGCTTCCGAAACATCTTACAACCCAGCAGCCTTCGTAAACCAGCGTGCAGTCTACACCCACACACCGTCATTACCAGACCACAACTCACCACCTTTTTATAGAGGCGATTTACATCGGATTTCAATAATGGGGAAACGGACTGCCGGTGCAGATGCCCGTGTTTGTGTGTTTGTTTGTGTGTGTGTGTGTGTGTGTGTATATGGGCCTGGTTCAACCGAGGGCCGTGAAACATTACCACAGGCATGTCACACATTAGCGAACGGCTTTTGAACACATTCTTTAATCTGCATTGTTGGGTTCTGGTGTGAATTGATTTCATAATTAGTCTTATTTAGAACTTGAGGCCCGGGCAGAACAGAAGAGTCTTTTCACACCTTGGTGTGCGTCTCGAGCCACTCTCACACTTGTAGTTTTAAACCTGAGAAAAAAAAAAGAAAATGTATGTATACTCAAAGCTGGATGCATAAAGTAATGCCGAAATGTGTGTGACTTTCTTCTGGTATCATCATCATTGGGAGGGTGTACTGGCCTTGAGGTTTTAGAAGCAAGGTTGTGTTTCGAGGTTTGATAGTTGAAATCCGATGTGTCACCATTATGGATTTCTTATCAAAGAACCAACAGCTCCTATAGTCACTGCACTGCTAGCATGTATAGTTAACGTGAATTATAGAAAGGACAGGTTAACTGAACATTTTTTTCTGGATACTCAGAATTATGGGCATTTATTAAACTTGATTCCTCATTAGTCTCCTCCAAGTTGTTTGTTGCATAGTTGTAGCATCCATAGAGGAGTGCTGGCACAAAAAATGAGGAATCGGCTTTTAACTGCCTCTTTATTGATCTAATAATAGTTATTGTCCAATGGAACAAAAGCAACAAGGCTGCTAAGCCAGTAACTTCCAGGTCTGTGACTTTTCACTCACCTCTACAAACCTCTAAGCCTCTAATTGAACCTACATCTTGACCCGGCACAGGTAATGCATACTCAAAATTCCATTTCAATCATGTACAGGTCTGAACACCAAACAGAAACAGCATTATGTCGCCGCTACATTGTTGCTTGTGCTTCCTTTTCATCGTCATCACCACAACGGTACGATTCTGAGCTGCTTTTCACAATCTTTGCACCTTGTAGTTCTTTCAATTGATATTGCAACAACAGACATAGTTTAATTTCATCGTGACAGGCTCAAGGTCATGGTGTTCACTGTCCTCATTGTTCAGTGGCCTCCAAAGCCAATGCCACACAATCAGTATCCCTAGATGTGATTACTGTTCTTGAAGGTCTATCTTGGGGGGGGGGGCACACTATGAGCGATAATGCTACCTAACTGGAAAATTCTAATGAGGAAAGTTCCTTCTACTTCCCAAAAAAGCTTAAGATTGTTTTGCTTTCACAGGTACTTTTAGAAGTAATCATTTCCTAAGAGTAGATGCGTGGTTGCAGTAAAAAAAACTCTTAAGTGGCTGCGTGAATAGGGAGGCTGTAATGACAGCCTTGATCAAGACCTTGATTCACTCAAGAACTGTGACTTTCTGTCAGTTGCCCCAAAGAAGGGTGAAGCGGATACGACTGAAAACCAAAAAGTATTACATTTTACAAAACTAAACTATATTTGGGAATTTCCACAAATCAATAAAAAGTACAACTTGTCCAACTCACGAATGTATGATTTAGGTAAATTGGTTTTTAGACATTAATTCACAAACGTTTACCTTTCCGTTACACACATACAAAAAAGAAAGTGAGATCAGTGAGTTATGACAATTATGTGAGTGTTGCTGTTTGATATTGCAAGAAGGACAGTAGATAACCTCACGACCTCACATTTCCATTCCGTGTCAACATACGGCGCATAGTGCTGTTGTAATATTTGTATGCATGTGTCTGTCATGGCAACCCCACTGCCACCACTATGGAGCCCCCAAGTCCCCCTTCTCTCACTGTGGGAACACAGTGGCACACAGATGGTTAAGCCCACCCTTGTGATGAGTGGGAAGGGTGTATGCGGTGGTGGTGGTGGTGGTGGGGAGGTTGCTGCAGATGGCACAGAGGGCATCGCCAATCAGCCCTCATGTGCTCGCACATCGACACAGAGAAATAAAGGCGAATCAGACAAGGTACACACATATGGGGAAGAGATAGTTGGATTTAGATGTGTGTATGGATGAAGGTGTAGGTGGGTGTGTGAGTCCTTTGCCCTTCGGCGGATTGTGTCCCGTGTATGTGTGATGGCTGGCGTTGATCGAGCGTGGCACACAAAGCCCTGGCATCTCGCTGGCACCTCTGCCCACGCCGTGCCACACTGAGAGCGATGGCGAGGCCTGCCAGAGGGGCTGGCAAGACTGTATGTCTCTGACTTGGTATACATCTGAGAGCATGTTCTTTAGGTGCATGCATTAATGTTGTGTGCTTCCATGAGTTCCCTGGTGTGTTCACCGAGCCTTCGCAATTGGTGACGATTGAACCTTTTCATCAGAGACGGGTACCAAATGACAATATGTGTAAAGAAGTCTGCTTTCGAATGAGGATGCATATACTGTGACCCATAACATGCCACACATGCCGCCAAGTGTGCACATGACACACACACACACACACACACACACACACACACACACACACACACACACACACACACACACACACACACACACACACACACACACACACACACACACACACACACACACACACAGACAGACAACCGGTACCTCTCTCATTAGGAAGACCCTACTCTGTGTCTCTAATGGCTGAGCCTTTGATATGCAATGACGACTAATTCCCTCCTGTGTTCCACTCCTTGCAGACAGCGCAGTCATTAGACTGTGGACATGGACACACACACACACATACGCGCGCGCACACACACATGGTTGTGTTTGAGCAGCAGGAATCTAATCATTTAACCCGTCCAGAGGTTCTGATTCTCATCTGTCTTCACCTTATGCTACGGATTGTCTACCGGGGGACTCGCTCCCCTCACTTGTGATGTAAATAGAACAATATTTACATAAAAACATTTGAATCTATCATTAAAAATAGCTCTTCTTGATGTGGAATGCATCTTTTTTGCTCTTTAAGGCAATAAGGTGAAGCCTAATTTGCTCGTTGCACTGTTTGTCTTGTATGCATAAGTTATTCTGCCATCAATCTCTCACTGTAATGAGGTAGAGGAATCCAGACATTCAAATGCACCTACTTTTTTTTTTTTAAAGTGATGACAAACAGGATACTTGCGAGGCAAACGCAGCTACCTTTGTTTGTCGTAAATGTCATGGAAAGTTCTTTGTAGCAGTAAAGCATATTGCTATGGTGTGAAACTTTCAGCAGAAGCGTATTGTTAAGTGTTTTTCTGCTGCGAGCTTGATGACATCAGAGAAAGAAGGAATGTGGTTTCTGGTTTATGAAAGTAATCTTCAAAGACATTGTGACATAACAAAAACATTTTACAAGGTCATCCACTTTCTGCCAGGTGTCAAATTTTGTTTTACTATTTTTGTATAAGTAGGACTTTTTTTTAATCATAACCTGTGATAATATGAGTTTGTGGTATGTTTAAAGTGTATCTGATAGCAGGAAGGAAATCAAGGGTAAATATATATTTACATCCTCCTCCACCTTTTGATGTTGCTGCTTCAAGACATTTACATGTATGAGACTTCATGTTTCATGCTGTATGGAAGCTTTGCATCTGATGAGGCACGCCCACTTACACACCTGTGACCCCCCCCCCCCCCCCCCCCGAGACCCTCGCCTCACACTCCAACTACTTAGTTCTGTGAAGAGCCAGCACTCAAAAAGCCTGAAAATCAGGGGATTGGTGACTTTTGTCATTTTATATTGAAAACGCAAGTACTTCCCCAGTATTAATCGATCCAGAATGAAACTTTTTAAGTATTGCTGAAACATGGCTGAATTTTTAAGAAACGATTTGAAGCATTGCATAATGTATCCCATGAATATCGAAACCCTTCAACCGTCAAACCTTGAATGTGTAGCACATTGATTTATTCACAGAGAATATTATTCAGCAATTTTACTGATTTACTTGCACAGATTTATAATATTCACATCAGTAGTGTTGCCTTTTCCCAGTCCGTTTTCACTAAAAACCTGATTGAAGCAGTTAAAATGATTTATGGGTAAAATTTTCTCATGTGATCAAACAAAAAGCCCCTTTCTCTAATATACTGCTCTCCCACACTTATCATTCTTCTATTTTTTTCATCACTTCCCGTCCTTTTCCTCTGTTGCTACAACCTCCCCTCTGTCATTACCTATTGATTTATTCTCTCTTATTTTTTCCAGAGACATTCCTTGTATTCCTTTATTTTTGCACAAATCTCCAATTCTCTACCAGTGTTTTCCACTTAACCACCACTATTGCTCTGATCTTTTTGCCTTCTCCTTTTTTTGTTTTTTTGTTTAATCCTTTCTTAATCCACCCCTTGTCTCTACTCGCTCCATTCATCTCCTCTCCCTATCTCCTCTATTGAACTCTGGCCATGTTATCACTCTATTACTGTGTCCTCGGTTCATTCTATAGCTATTAACCTGGTGAACAACCTCACCCTTGCTGACCCCTGCCAACTTATACAGCTTACACACACTTTAACTCAGCTGGCTGTTCTGGCACACATTCCTCCTCACTTCTGCCATCTCTCACAACAGCTCAATAAATCCTTCACAATCATCCTTGATGACACAAAAGCCGTTTCTTGGACTTTCCTCTTCGGAAAAACTGATACTACTGTTGGTCAGAATACTGCAAAAAAAAAGAAAGAAAGAAAGAAAGAAACAGAGAAGTAACCCAAGCAGCCAAACAATTAAGTGTATGAATTTGAATAGTGATGTAACTGTTACAAAACTCAAAGAAAGGCATATAAATCATTAGCTCAGGAGACTTTAATAAAAGTGGCGTGAGTCTTGAATAGGATTTCTGTTGAAGTACATGGAAAGGTTGTGTTTGATACTGACAGGCTTGGAAATGTGGCCAGCAAAGTGTAATTTTATTGACGGATGCCACAGTTTCTACTTAACACCACTGCATCAGGAGGTGAGGGTGACAAGCCAGACCTTCAGTCAATTAGACGAGGTGGGAACTGATTCTTGGTGACAAAATGCGATGAAGACTCACCAAATATTGAGGACGAGTCTGAACATGTACCAGGTAAAACTTGATTAGGCTGCACATTCCGATATCTTTGGTTGTCACAAGAAAGTGAATCTAACTTGAGGGGATAATGATGCCTTATGTAATTTAGTTTATTTCACTTAATAAAGAAAATATTCTGTGTTAAGAATCTTGAAAACAGTATTTATGTTCTTTCAATTACCTGAATGATCTAGTTTCTGTTTTTCGTATTTGATACAATCAGAATTTCCTCTCATTCAAAATAATGGATTAAAGCTTAAGAACCAAGAAGCAATATCAAACAGGGATTGGGAATATACTTTAAAAGTAATATAGAGTGCGAAAAGTATGTGAAAGGAAGCAGAGGACTATTACGAGTTCTACATTTTGACGTTTGGCCTTTGTTCATGACATCAAGCATGAGAAAGATGGTACGCTGAGAAATGAGTCTGATCCATTGCTACGAGAACGGATGGAGAAAAAAAAAAGCCAGGCAGGACAGCAGACACCACTCAGTAAGCACTGACACAATAGCTCTTTAATACCATTGTTTATGACACAGTGGCGTTTGGCAAAGGAGCGGCGTGTGCGTACGTGTTCACGTGCGCGCACGTCGTCTGTTCACGTCAACATGTGTGCGCACACGCACGTGTGTACTCACAATGCCGGGCTGCAGTTAAGTGAGCGAACGCATTAAAAGGGCTGTTGGGGAGCCCAGCTCGCTCATTGCCCGCGATAATGAGGATGTTTTCTGTCTTCAGTTCAATCGTCTCTCTGAGACGGGAGAGCCTAGCAGATGCACGGCACGTAGCAGATGTGTGCTATTGGAGTGACATCTGAAAGTAAAACTCTAGAGCCTTTTTACGACATTGTGTGCTGCTGTTTAGATGCCCGCGATTTCCTGGCGCCGAGCGACTGTGACAACGGCAACTCGGGGAAACAAGCAAAGGCGCAAAAGAAAGGGGGGACAGAAAAGGAAAAAGGCAAGGAGAAAAAGGGAGGAAATCTTTGGCAAGAGCCTCGCGTTTGAAGTGATTTGGAGAGAGATGACATGCAAAATTAGAGAGTAGCGTTTCGCCCTCTCCACTTTGACTACACATTAAACGCAACAGGGAGAAATTTTCCCCACAAAGATAAATGGCGCAGGGGTGTGCCGCGGTCCCTAAACAACACAGATTACCTTGTCTGCTCGCTTTCAGAATCTGTTAGGATTTCAAGCTGTTTGATTAAAGTTTTGTTGGGGTTTGGTTTTTTTTTCTGATGCAGGTACATATAACTTTCCAACTATTCAGTTCCAACTTTTCAAAAGCCCAAATGGAAAAGAAAAATAACTCTTTTCCTCTTCAATCGTCTCTCAGCCAATCAAAAACAGGTCCTTGGCCAAAAAACACTTAACAGAGAAAAATATATACAAAGCATTTGTTGTGTACAAAAGGCAAGATATCTGACAGAGTAAATGGCGGGGATTTCTTTCATTGTATACTGTCTAAAAGGGAAGATGTTTAATTGTACCAGTGGTGTTTCTTTGGCTCATAAACACAGAATGTGTGGCTGCTATGCAAAGCCACATTCAGATCCTACACTCTTGTTTCTCATCATATGGCAACCTATCAGAGCCATACGGTTTGCTTCGTCTTCACTAAAAAACAACTGCGATTTACTATTCATTATGGTATGCTTTTTCTCACAGGGGTCAAATCAACAAGACGACTTCAGCAGTAATTACTTACAAACAACATGCTTAAGTAGGCTGTTTCTTGCAACACCACGCAACACTTTTCCTCTGTTTGGACCGGAAGGTCTTTTAAAAACAGTGCATACTGCACGCAAACAGAATATGTGAATAACGACGTTAATACAATGTGAGCACATGGAAGAGTTGAGCGAGCATCTGGAGTCTTAAGTGGAAGTGATCAGAGAATAAATACGGGTGTGAGTTGCATTGCAGAAGGTATCGTAACTTTTTTGCCCACGCTGCAAAAAAAAAAAAAGGAAGAAAAAAAACCCAGTAATTCATCCTTGAACTTTAAAAAAAAAAAAAAAAAAGGTTAGAAAATGACTGAAAAAAAACGAGATCTAAGCAGAGGAGAGGTTCCATGGGTTGAGCTAATTTAGATTGTGTGTAGGTGAATATTACAAAGATTATTGGGAACACTTCACGGATACAAGAGCGTTCTTCATTCACACAAGCGTACACGCACGCACGCACGCACGCACGCACGCACGCACGCACACACACACACACACACACACACACACACACACGCACACACACTTATTTGTGCCTTTGAGGACGATGCATTGTGTGAGTATATATAGTGTGAGGCTGATCTACAGGGAGTTTTATTGTTGTGCCCACGGGAGCAGATGTCACTGGCACTTACTCAATACTTTCTCTCATTCTGTCTCTGTTTGCTCCCTTGCTGTGTCGCTCTCTCTCTCTCTCTCTCTCTCTGTCTGTTTTTCTATCTGTTTCTCCCATTTTTTTTTTACTTTGACCAGATGGAGAGATGCTCCACTTCAAACCTCTCTCGCTCAGGATCACAATGCTCCTGCTCGTGTGATCGAGCCTGTTATTTCCTTCCTCTCCATGTTTCGTTCTCCTCCTCTCCACAAGCGCCTGTTCTCCCTCGTTCTCAGTGTCTCCCGACACCCCCCACTCCGACAAAGGCAGACAAAGGCCTTTCATTTCTCCTGGCCTGCTTGTCCTCCGTGTGTTTGTACTGTACCAAACCAGGCTCCCTCGCTCATTGTGTTTCCTCCCTCTCTTTGCAAAGAAGGTGTCTAGGGGCCGCTGGGGCCCCTGCTCTGAGACAAGGGGCCTGCCACGGGTTCAGTGCGGAGACATGGCGGCGGGGTAGGAAGAGTCGGCGTGGCGAGCGAGAGAACGAGGGGAAGAAGAAAGAGCAAAAGCGACAGACTATATCATTTCATTAAGTGCTTTGGAGCTCGCCGAGGATTGGGGAGTAAAATCTCCCAGCTCTGCGTGTGACAAGGGCGCGACCTCCCGCAACCTGGGAACTCTATCCACACATTGCGCCGCTTTCATCTGATATCGAGGGGGGGGGGGGGTTCTCTCAGTCACTGGCGCTGGCTGAGGGCGCTAAGCTTTTTAGTCAGGGCCCGCTGAACGGAAGAAAGGTGGCAAGAGTGACCGAGTGGGAGGGATAAAGGGAGGAGGGAGGGAAGGTAACGTAGTGACTGGGGCGTTAAGGAGCAGGGGGAGAGGCAGGGTAGGTGAGGAGAGCAGAGGTGGGGTGACATGGGAGGGGGGGCTTTGCCTGAGCCACGTTAAGACAGAATTGGGCATTGTCGCCAAGCAGAGTAGAGCAGAGCTAGCCCATTCTGTTGATCTGAGCAGGATCCCGGAGAAAACAAAACTGCATTGTTCCCCGCAGATGGAAGCCAGTGTCTCCTGGGTAACAGCATTAATCTCCCCTTTTCTCCTGCTTCCTCTCTTGTCGGGGCCATAATCGGTGGGCTCCTTTCAGCAGCCGAGCCAGCCTCAAAGCCCGGGCTCCTAACTAGCCTCCTAATTAGCTGCAATTACAATGAAGACAACATGATGAGATAATAGAAATTTGCAAAATAATGACATACCACGGGAAAATATTCCTCCTCCCCAAGCACCATTTTTTTCCCTCCGGGAGAGGCACAATGGAGAGCCGGGGCCCTTTTCTGAAAGCGGGGAGCTCAGAAAAAATGGTGGCGCATTATGTGGCATAGAACCCTATTGTCTGCCTTCTGGTTGCTTCAATCAACAGGCCATTGTCTGGCTGCTTAAATCAAAATGACTCAAATACGGGCTCCGTAATGATGCCCTCTCAGCACCACATACTGAACACAGAGACGGATTGAGGGAGGAATGAGAGAGGAGAGGAGAGGAGAGGAGAGCAGAGGAGAGGAGAAAAGAAGAGAAAGAAAGGAAAGAGGAGCAAATCATGCAACATATAACACTGGGTGAAATAATTACGACAGAGTGAGAAAAAGGGCCCATTGTCAAAATTCGGGGATAGAGGAGTTTAAATATCAGACAAAACAGAGGCAGAGGATGCACGTGATGAACGGCTGCTGCCACACAGCTGTTTTCATCCGGTCTCGTTAGATCACATTAAATATTTGTCAGAGCGCAAGAAAATATGACTTCATGAAATCGGATGGGACTTTGAGCCACGCGGTTGGAGAACCGGAGGAAGAGGGGAGGGTGGAGGAGGGAGGGAGGAGACGAAGGTAGACAGCAGGTGGTAGTCATGCACAGAGCAACATTTTTAGCAACTCTGATCGGTAACAAGCGGCTGAGATTTGCTGCAAGTTCTCCGCGGATGGAAATAGGCACGGGTGGTATGTTTCGCCACCTGCCTTCCTGTATGTCAGAGACGTGTTTGACTCATGTTTATCTGTCAGCCTCTAATGAATCATGCGTATCCTTTCGGGATATCCCTCCTACTCGTTCGTACCAGAAGCTCGGAGAAACGGATGAGTGGAGTTCGGCCCGGTGACCTCAACTCGCCAAATCTGATCAGGTGACATCTACAGCTGTCAATCACATCCACAAGGGCCAGGCGGTTGGCGCCTCACACTCTCACTCTCGCTGTGTAGCTTTGAGCGTGCTCCAAGATTTTCCATTTAAGGGTCTATTCTGTCAAGGATATCGCTCGAGCAAATAAATACCATCCTCTCACCCGTCTTCAGGCTCCGTGTTCTTCATCGCCCTTAACTTCGAGCAGCTTTGTGGCTCGAAGACACTTTGTCTGACCCACGGACACACAGCCAGACTGACAGAGAGACAACACACACAGACAGACAGACAGACAGCCAGAAAGACAGACAGACAGATGGACAGATGGACAGACAGAGAAGCAGAAGTTAATCGGAGGATTCAGCACACTGAGAACATTTTAGAGTCTGTGGTGTGTTGAGTTTTCTGCGAGTGTGCGTGACACACACCTCACTGTCACACAAACACGTTTGAATTTCAAGTGTGAAGTGTGTGACACAGGCTGAAATGATCTTCACCTTTCCCTGTTTAACGTTTCAGACACACACGCACGCACGCACACACACACACACACACACACACATACAAACACGAGAAAATATCAAAGACGAGTTGTACATTAACTTAACAACACCACTTTAACCATGACTTAAAGGCAGTTTAAGCAACGTAACACGGAATTTTCACTACTTGTTCAACATTTGGCAGTTGATTTGCAACGAACTCTGACATGCCACAAATTCACATTTTTTGATTGAGAAACCTGCATCACTCCTCAACGCAGTCCCACAGTTCTCACCCTCCAGAGGACCAGTGGGGTCGCAGGCGGAGGTGCTGCAACCTCGGAAACCACGGGCTCCCGTACCTCTCCCTCCTCCCGAACACAGAGGAGTCCCGCGGAGTAATTAGCTTGTGTCAGATAAGTTGACAAGCTCGTTAACACGCCGCATCATCCGATACCGTCGCCTTTGTTGGTGTAGGCTTCCGAGAGGAAGTTAGCGCTCTAATTAGCATAATTACGACTCCTGATTTATATGGCTGTAATTAGTGAGCAGATTTCTGCTCGTTGTGGTCTGATGGAGATACGCCTCTGTAACAGAAGAAGCTGGATGGGAGATTCCTTTACAGTACATTGTATGTCATCCACACAGACACCGTCTGTCTTCAGTGATATTTTGACTGCTCCATTTACTACAAAGAGGAATAAAAAAGAAAAAGAAATTAGTCTTTGAGTACAATAAAGCCACTGCAGAGTCTCTTAATGAAGGTGGCACGATCCAACAAATAACTTTCACGTTTCACATTGTCGGTTTATTTTCATACCTCTGATCCAATTGGAGGAGTAATCTTTCAAAATGTAGTTAATCTTGAACAAAATATTGAGTCAAAGTTTCCAGACTATGTGCAAATGATCTTTTTAAAGAGGGTTTGTTGGAAGGGAGCCTGTCCTATTCAGACCTGTGACATTTATGTCCCGCTGCACTCTTTATTATTTAAGTGTGTGCTGTAACCATGCCAAGAACAAAAGCAGTTTCTCTTAATTCTGAAAGGAGAGCGGGATGATTCCACTATGCACATACTCCTTGTTTTAGTCGACTATATGCTTGCATACATGTTCCCTGTGTCTACAATGAAAACAAACCTTGTGTAGAAGTTGGATGGTTGAAGAATGCATTGTCCATTCAGTCTGCTCAAAAACAGCAGAAATGATGTTTTCTGGATTTTGAGGGAAGCATACATATACATTTATATAATTAAACAAACGTAAACTGTTTGTTGTATAGAATAAGAGCCTGGCCAACATTTTGCACACTGGACCTGCCAAACACACAGAGTCCATATCTGTGTTGGACCTGTGTTGGACCAGCGAGCAGTTCATGATATACTTTCCTTTTCATTTATGACCCGCTGGGAGCAGCTTCCCGAACACTTAAGTCAAGCAGGTACAGAAGATGGATGGATTCCGCTGTGAGGAATTGTACATGTAGCATAGACTTAACCATAAACCACTGCTGATTTGTTCATGATGGCCAACCGTGCAGTTGAACTGATGCCAAAAGCAGATCCATTAGGCATTCAGGAAAGCTGCCATTAACCAAAAACTACAGATTGAGATCACAGCTTTCCAAAAGGCTGTACGTATATAAACGTATATATATATTGCTGACAATCTTTAGATTGCGTGACGTTATATATGCAGGTATAATTAATGCAAATTCCAGGGATACCAAGACTTTTACATCAACCATTGCAACAATAACTTGCCAGTTCCGATAAATTGAGAGAACAACTGAACAACTGTGACCCTTTAGAAAGAATAACTCATAAACACCATGGGAAACTGTTTCAATACAACTATATTAATTCACCTACTGCATTGTTGAGAATAGATTCATAAATTGATTTCCAGTCTGAATACTGACTGTAAAAGCGGGGCCTCGTTATCCTTCTAACCTTTTGGATTTTAAGCAGGAGGTATAAAAAAAGTTACCACAGGGGTAACTTGCTTTTTGATCCTTCAGTCTTGGCTCTTCCTATCATTGTGAAGCAGAATTCACAAAGCATCCGAAACATGACGGTGATGAGACACGGTAGTTTGACCGCTACTGACGATGTGTTGTCACAATAACGAGGCTATAACATCCGTTTGTAGATGCAACCAAGATTAGTACTGTAATGTGCTTGTCCTCGTGATCATTAACAGTCATTTTCAGTACCACGAACAATAAACAGCAAAATCTGAACAGCAGCAGCTTCGGCAGATTTGATGATCACAACCAGTTCACTTGTGTTGATGATTTCAAGGTGAATGAGTTCAAGCTCGACACTCGTGTCGTTGCGTAACTATTTAAAAAACACACGGTGGAATATTAACCCGAGTCATGTCGAATCAACAAAACATGGTGGGAACATAAAAGCACAACAGCTTTTTTAGTAAGCTGGTGCATGTGCTTTTTGTCTCTATGTGTATGTGTGTGTGGGTGTGTGTGTGTGTGTGTGTGTGTGCGCGCGCGCGCGCATACACATGGGAGAGCTGTGAATCCCAGTTGGGAAAATTAAAGATTCTTCAAACTGCGCAAACACATTCACACCCTCTAAATAAACTGGTGCTTAGAGCTGACAGTGAGAGAGCGGGAGTGAATGGGCGACACAGAAGCATGACCCGTCTGACAAGTTGGCCTTAATTACACAAGACGTTCACAGTAGGACAGTGAATTAGTCCAGTTACCTCTCATCGCTACTGTAAAAACCCCGGGGTCAGTAGATTACCCCACACACACACACACATACTGTACGGGCACGTTGGAAACACACACAATGCAGGGTGCCGTCAGGCGGTCTTAGCAGCCCCGTGGGTGACACGGGGTGAAAATAAGGTTAAAATTAATCTCCGCACCAAAACAGCAACCACAACAATGTGTTCCACAGCTTTAAATGGAGACTGGGAGACTCCCAGTAGCTTGGCAAGCCAAAGCGTCTTTTGTGCGTCTTCACACGGGGGTTCTGCCTGCGCTTAACGTTGAGGAGGTATCACTCATCAAAGACTGTATTCCGTCAAGTGCAAAAACATATTTGCTTCATTTAAAGATGAGTCTGGAAACTGAGTATGGCGATTTTGAACAGGATGACCCCCTGCCTCAAGTGTTCAGATGCAGACAACACGAGCAACACAAAGCGTTTTCTTCGTACATAAGGAGGTTCTCTAAAGAAGTTGTAACACGGCAGCCTGTTGCTACAAACACGGGAGGATGTTTGCTCGATTATGTAATAATGAATGTGCGTTGGTATGTGTAGACATTGCATGGGGGGGGTTATACTGAAAAGAAAACAGTACGAAAACTGCTTGGACAGTTGTTATATAGTTTTACAGCTTTACAAATGCATCAGTCTTTCCTATTATAACACAGATTCCAAGAATGTTGGGACAATGTTAAATGTGGATTGAAAAACAGACAGGAACATTTCATATAAACTGAGATATTTTACCGGTTCACAGAAAATATTTTGATTGAGATAGCAGCGGCACACCTCAAAAAAAGTTAGGACAGCGCCATGTGTGCCATCCTGTAGCTTCAGCTTGTATCTTGTGTCCAACAGCTGTCAGCCAACATCTGGGATGTGAGTCTTTGCGATAACCGTGTCTGTATTTATTCACACTGAACATAATATCCAAGCATTTTTTGGGAGTTACGGTTGTAGTTTAAATCATCCATTGTCTTAACTCAAAATACTATAGCGGCACAGTCGGTCGTCCTCTCGCCTCACAGAGCGAAAGTCTGACGGGGCGTTTCCGTGGGGCTTGTGAGGTGAACTGCTGATCCTAAAATCGCCCTTTAAAATTGTGAGTGTGTCTGGTTGTCCGTCTCTGTGTTTGCCCTGAATACATTATGGAGAGTCATTCATCAGTTTGCTGACCTCCATGTACTCAGGCCACATGGTATTAGGAATGAGGTATTTTTAGGAAAACCGATGATATTTGACAATATTGAGTGTGACGACGATATGTCGTGTTAACAGTCGCTGGCAATAAAGACCCAAGATAGCAAGTGGCCACTGAAGTCCATTACCACTACAACATGGTTATATTGGAAACAATTAGATCGGGGGCCACAATGGCTATACTGAGCAAAACAAAGGAGGAAAAAAAAAGAGTAATAAAATAATTTACTGGCCAAAAAAACGAGCAAAAGGAACAATGTAGAAATGTGGGAGAATATTTACTGTGTGTATCCGTGCACACTTGTGTGATGTTCCCAGTTCTTCACGAGGAAAACCAGCATGTTTTCAAACATGTTCCTTTGCACATTAGGAATATTTTCTGATATGTGGAAAAAAAGACTTTCTGAGGATGAACTACTTGCAGGTATACCAAGATACTTCCTGGTTAGTTTACTTGTGGACTTTTTACTAAGTCAGGATTGTCATCATAATGGGCCTCGTAAATCACTGTCCTCATCCTTATCTACGAGTACTGAGGTTTTCATCAGACGATCGACTGGTTTCGTAAAAGAAACACGCAACAATCACCTGAAACAGCAGCTGTCAAGTCTCGCAGAGATTGCAGTGCCTGGTTTACTCGAGTGTATCCAGGTCCTGCCAGGTAGGAAACTAAATGGCTTGATGTTCTATCTGAGGACATCAGATAAAGTCTGCTACTGCTCCAGAACTCTCTCAATCATCTTCCGTCGAGACCTCCACCTCGTTGGGAATTCAGTGATGAGTGACTGCTCTGGGAGGTTGTGCTCCTGTTTTGCTTTTTTTTTTTCAATGCCGCCACACCACCTCTTTTCAGCTATGGGAGAAGTGTCCTCGCAATTTACTGGAAGAGCCGAGCAGCCGAGTCGTCTGATTTAACAGCGTTTTCTCGGAGGTGCGTGGGAAGAACACACAAATATTTATGATTTAGAAAAAAACATGGCGAAAGTGAGAAATGAAGGAAGAGGTAATATAATATGACAAATTAGCGCCAATAATGCTGAAAACAATCAGAAAGATTAAAAAGATTCTGATATTGAGAAAATCAACCAGTCTTTGTTACAGTGGCAACAGCTGCCACAGAATACCGACATAAAAAAACATCAATTCATAACTACATATTTTACTTGTCTGTCAATCAGCCGCTTGACTGGACAGCTAATCACTTTAAGTAGAAATATATGTCTTGCAAGAGCTATAAATGATAAATCTTGCAACTCTTTGGATTTTCCCTGAGACCCCTCAGAGGGATTCTGCCACTCAGGTTGGGAAGTGCTGACCTATAGCTGCTATAATTAGAAGCTGATTTAATTTGATGTCTTCACCCACGTCTCTTTAGACATGATTTACTTCCAACTATTGACAAGACCACAAGACACAGGATTAATAAACTGCTAATAATCTCAAAGTTGAAAACACATACTGGAAAAACAGCCGGCGGACACTTGAGCATCTCCATGTATTTACATAAACACGGGCTCAGGATGAATTTTCTAACACCAGGTTCAAGCACCGACCGCACACATGCTCACAGACAATCAAGCAGCGTGTTTTATGACAACCCTGATTGATTTTATTCACACAAACATGTGTACATGCTAGGGCTCGATGGTCTGGGATGCCTGCCTGTGTGTTTGCTGTTGTGCGTTTGCCCCTGAATATGTGAGCATGTAAGTTGTGGCCTGACTGCATTAATTAATGCAGTGCAGATGAGTCCCCTCTGAGCTGTCTAATTAGACATTAGCATGGAGATGTAATTACCTGAGAGAGCTCAACACGTTTCACTTAACTAGTCTCCCTCCTGCGTGACAGACTGAGCAGGTACGGCTCCCACTCATTGTCTGCACTGAATATGTATATTTGGCTGACATCTTGTATGTACAGGTGTTTTGATGATGCACATGGCTCCTTTCATATGGACGCAGACGGCAAAGGCCTAATTGATTTGCTCTTAAAAACACTCTCCCTTTATTCCTTTCTCCTTTGTGTCTTCATTTTTTTTCTCTCTCTCCCCAATGTGATACACTGTAGCCGGTCTTCCTTTATATTTGACGCTTTTTCCATCTCTTTCTACTTTGGGTCGAAAGTGCATTAGGCTTCTCTACTAAGCGACATGGGTTCGATTCTTGATCAATATCCACCACTCTACCAGCAGAAAAAAAGAAGGAAAAAAAAGATGTTTCTCTGCTCTCCAATTTCTGAAAACCTCCCTTCCTTTTGGAGATGAGAAAGAGAGCCCAGAACTGTGAGATCTGTTTGCCAGCATTTCCATGGCAACCGTCACTGCCAACCTTGACACTGGAGTATCATTGTCTGGGACCTTGACATGAGATAAATAAATTACACAACCTTTGTCACAAACACTGTGACTCATACAGATGTAAAAATGATAATAATAATAATAATACAAATTTAATTTTGCTTCCCATTGAGCTTAAAAATGAGCATATCCACGATACACACTGTGTACGAATAAAATCTCAACCGTGGAGCCACGAATTGCCATTCTTTCTTTGATAAAAACAGACTGTTAGGCCGAGCCCGGAGGAGCCCGTCAATACGATCCGTAAGACAACAGATTGTGAGAACCCCGTGAACTCCAATACAGCCCGCAACACACCTCTCAGAACACCAGGAAGAAATCTATGGGCCGCTGCAAGCATTGTCTTCTTATCTGTGGATGGTTCTGTCCTGTTTTCACGGGGATCAATAGCATTAGCATGTCTGACAGGAAGAGAGACAGACAGAAAAATACAGATAAGAAGAAAAGACACACAGTACTTATGGACCTTTGGCCTTACTGACAATTGTTAGAAGAAACTAAAAAAAAAAAACGGTTGTCTTATGCACCAATCACCCATAATATGACCAACTGAGTTGAATAACTGATTTTAACAGGTTAACATTTCTCACAAGACGTTGACGTTAGAGACATAACCAGAGACAGCAGATACGATCGAAAAGGGGCCAAATTATGATTGTTGTGGGACGGAACTGCTTTGACTTGAGGACAGAATCATGGGCGATCGAGGCTTATTGAGGTACGTGGGGAGCAAACCGTGTGATCCAATATGACAGACGAGCTACTTCAGTCCAGATGTCTGCATATTAATCCTGATAGAAAAGTGTCAGAAACTGTATTTTGATGCACTTTGGGTATCCAGGCGAAAACATTGCCCAGAGCCACTGACATTGCAACTTTTTTTAAACGCTCAGGCTCCATCTCCATAGAGCTAGCGGAAAGGCCACTACTACACGTGTGCACCTTGGCCATAATAGTTCTTATGCACATGCAAGTAGATGGACAATAACAGCAATGGAAACTGCAAAACTGATGCTTTTCCATATAAAAAATAGCCACGTAAAAACGATGCATGGACGCTGTTTCATTGTATTTTACTAGTTGCTATGACCTTCAAAATCCCAAGATTAGCTCAAAAAAGTGTGGCCTTTGCAAATACATGTATTTTTTTAATCCGATTTGAACAAATGAATATGTGTCCTTTACTTTTCAGGCACATCAGATGAAGGAATTGTGTTGGATCTCAAGACGGTGTGTACAACTAATGCTTTCAGGAACGGCTAAAACCGCATTAACCTTGACCAGAAGAGGAAGCTTTTGAGGTAGAATTCACATTCAAGAACGATCCAACAAAGTAGCCCAGTATTGTGCAGCACAAAGAAATACAAATTCCTTAATGCGGCATTGTGAAAGCTGGAAATAATAATGCACTACAATGGAGGAAATATTCCTTTATAACTACAATGCAGCTTTGTTAGCATATAAAGTCTGTTATGAGTATTTATTTTTATTTTTGTAGCCGTGAATCTTGCTATTTGATAAACGTGAAGCTTTCTCTTCAATATATTGACTTTATTTTCACCGTTCTGGAAAAGAAAAATTGTGGCTTAATATAACTGGTGTAACGGAAACAGTTGATCCAAAATCCCTTTTCAGCATTTATGTGATTTTCAGACTGAAAATAATGATAAAACACAAGCATGTTCAATACAACTCTTTAGTTGCTATGTCTTTTTATTTTATTGTTGAATTACCTGCAATTACTCGGGGTAACAATTTGTTACATTGTTCTCAGTGAACAATGTAACAAATAGTTTTCTGTGGATTTAAAAAAAAAAAAAAAAAAGCTGGTGGAAACAAACGTCCATCCATTTCTTTCTCTGTCATTATGTTTTGAGTCCCTACCTGAGCAGATATGTTGCCTGTCTGGTTTTGACCCGTGCATGTTTTTGGATCCGGGACCGTCATCATCACCAATTGCTCAAAGCCGATGCATACGTTCCAAAAACAGAGAATTCATTCCTCTCTCCCAGTCCTTGTTGGGTGGTACTTGCGTCTTGTTCTCAACACATCATCTGGGCAGAGCTTTTGTCTCGTTTGGCACTCGAAAACTATTGTGTAATGTCTCTGAAATTTCAAGTGGGCATGGTTAATGTGGAAAAGCGAACATGCCACCTACGTTCGCTCTTTGTTTTCCATCTCCTCTCAGGAGTTCGGCAATCGAGTTTCTCGTGAAGTATGAAATGTCCTGGTCAGAACTTGTTGTCTTCATGTTGCCACCACAAATTTATGTATCTACAGGTGCATACCTTTCATTGCAAATAACCTTCATCATAGGGTTTATTACACAATAATAGGGTTTATGACACTGACCAGCTCGATGTGTGTGACCAAGTATTGTTTTTGTTTGGGTTTGTCCATGCTATACTGGAAAAAAAGGCTGACAATAACACAAAGAGCAAATCAAAACAGTGAGGGCCATTACAACAATATACATATAGCTGAGGTCAGTAAAGCTTAATTCATATTGTGACAAATCAATGTGTACATCAATACACGCTGAGCATGTGATCTACTGGTGATATCACAACACTGATTACCAGTAAATGCCGTATATTGTCTCTATCTGAATTATGAAAACAAACAATGTCGCTGGAACTCGAAATTCGATTCACATAATGAATGTGACGTATATCCAAAGACATTTGGTGAATTAGCTCTGGGAATTATGTGCGACAACAATTGCGAAAAGCAGACTGGGATGAGCTATTATATTCAACAGCAATGTGACCTTTGATAATGGACATTAATCATTTTATGAATATATAAATCTATAAAAAACTTTTGAACCCACGACACCAAAGTTTAAATGTCGGTGTCTATAGTATGATGGCAAGAAGAGAATGCTAATGGAATCATGAAGCAGCTTATCATGTGAATGGAAACAATAATGAGGAGACAAAGCAGAGACAAATCCATTGTAAGTGAGGTGGAATTATGTCGGCTCAGTGGATTATAAAAGGCCTTGATCCAGTGGGAGTCAAAAAACATGGCGTCTATTCTCACACATTTCCACGCGAGCATGCACCAATACATTCAGACAAGAAACCGCGCACATGCCCATCCAATACAGCATGTCAGAAACATGTAGGCATTAATACACACTAATGCCAGGAACACATGCGCACACATATGCATACTCCACTCCGAGGAAACAGGCGCCCAGACACAAACGTCAGACCTTGATAGCTACTCACGCTGCCAGATAATTGAATTAATTCAGCTGAGGAACAACTTCACAGATTAGTGACTTAACTTTTTAATAATAAGAAAAAACTCAGCCATGCGTGATAATTACATTTGTCTCAAATGAGGGCAGCCGTCGAAATCTATCATGTATTGCCACGCGTCCACAATTTAACCCGCACGCTTGCATGCACACACACACACACTCACACACACACACACACAGACAGACACACACAGACACCTAGCCCAAGTGGCTGAGAGATAAAGATGTTTCTAGAGTTAGAAAAACAGAGGACAGGGGAATAAAAACACAGCCTCTGAGGAGAAATTGGACTAAATCTGATTTACACACTATAGAGCCAATAGTGTGTGGAGATCTTCATTGACGTGTGCTTGCCAAACTTCAATTTTTTTTTGTTTGTTTTTTTTTAAAAGTTTGAACAAGGTCCCTAAAGATTTGACTATTTTTAATTAACTGAATTAGTATTACACTATTAAAAAAAAGGATTTAAGAGAGTGCTCCCAACTATAAACAACAGTTAGGATAATTAAATAACGCAATGTGAGTAATTTAAGACTTACTCCCTGGGATTAATAAATTCTATTCTATCTTCACCCTCAACAGGATTGTCAAATACCTGAATAAAAGGCGTTAATACTCGTGGTTCAAAGTGTCTCACCTCCACAGCTTAAACGTGGTTGTGGCTCAGATGGTAGAGTGGCTTGTCCTTTGATCGCAGGGTCAATAGTTCATTACCTGTATGTCCACTTGCGAGCGTGTCCTTCGGCAAGACACATGGTGGACGAAGACCGCTATTAGGATGGTTTAATGTCGCTGAAATTCTGAAAACACGTTTTTTTTTCTTCTGCTCTGTCGATTCACCGTCTTACTCACAGGTAGCCTATATATCTCTGTATTCTAGATGACGGTGTGCTTCAACAAGTATAGAAAGGACACACGATGTAGCCAGGGCTGAGCCTGGCTGTGACAAGAATGAAACAAGGCCACATCTAATGTAGGGTTGGTAGTTCAGCATCAATGGAGGCTCTTGTGGTTGACCTGCTGTGTCACAAAAGTGGGGAGGCTTTATAGTAGCAGACTGTTGCTTTGATGAAAAGTGAAAAACGAAGGGGAAATGTGGTTTGAAGCTTTAAAACTTGTGTCTGTGAAGAAAAAATTCACAATGACTGGTGACCTGTCAAAGTCACAGGGCCAACACAAACATTCTCATATTTACGACTGATGTTGGGTCATCAAACGAAGTATCAACTAAGGCCCTGTTTACATGGCAACAAAAACGAGCGAGTTGTCACTATGCGACTCACCACAAATGCCATCCCATTCCTCATCAGTCCATATGAATGTCGGATACTCTTGATTTTGTTAACGCTTATATCGTATTGTTCTCTGGACCCATGTATGTGCGGTTTCACTGCAAAAAAAACAAGAAACAGCATCCCCTTGTGGCCCGGCACACTAACTACATCACTGTCAGTGTGTCCGCTGCTCAAGTGTAAACGCAGCACTTTTTTTTAAAGATTGAGGGTGTTTTCACTTGAGACAATGCCTTCATGATGCAAATGGACTTGAACCTGACTTCAAGTCTGAGGTTCATGACAAACATCCGAAAGAAAGAAGCCACGAGAAACCACCAGACTAAAGACCCCATGGAAGGGATCAATTAAGACTAAATCAGAAACTCGTCACGGAGACATTAAAATACCTTGTAGTGGACGATGAGGTTTAAACCAGGGTGGAAAAAGTGCAATGTATATTTCATCGTCCCAGCACAATGAATTCTGAAACGGCAAAAACAAGCCATAAAAATTCCAGAGAGTGCATTGAAAACCTCTTTAGTTACTACCCACCCCCCATCCGCTCTCTTTCTCCCTCTTCTGCCTCTCCTATTTCTGTCTATTGTCGGGACAAAGCATCACATTCAGGCCCCAATGACTTCTCTTATGGCGGGCAGCGGTAGGCTCAGCGGACAATGGCGGCATGGAGACAAAAGCCAGTTTATTAGGCTGAGGAGTGACAGAGAGACTGACTTAGTCAGAGAGAGAGAGAGAGAGAGCAAAAGAGAGAGAGGAAGACGGAAAGAAAGAGTGGCACTCTGCGTTCCATTGTGGCTGGACTCACATCTGGTGGCCATGTGTGACCGGAGCAGCAGGGCTAATGATGGGCTTCCTGAGGCCAGCTCAATTAGGCCAGGCCTCACCGGACTCCCAGAGAGAGGGGCAGAAAGAGAGATGACTATCGACATGCCGGTTTACCATTTGTGTGTGTGTGCGTGTGTTTGTGTACATGAGTCAATCTGCACTATATGCAGCAGCCTCCTGCTAAGATGTGTCCTTTGTCTACCAATGCGCATTTCTAGGCATTTGTGTGAATTAAATGCCCAGTGACACACTCGTGAAAACTGCACTCCTCATTCTTCAGCAAGAGACAACACCTCTCTTCATCACACAAAAGTGCATACACACACCCTCCTCCTGAGCTGGGCAAAACTAACTAACAAGCTGTAAAACCATTAACGGTTAGGACGCCGCTTTGATGGCCCGACACACGATTTTCAACACACTTAAAACGACACGGGGTGGAAGTCTAAAACGGTGAGACCCTGCGACCATGTCTTCAGGCGTGTGAGCCCGTGTCTCTGTGTGATGTCTGGTGTGTGTTACATTGTCTGCAACAGAAAAAAACACCAAATCAGGAGGGCTCCGGTGACAGTAGCATGCCTTATTATTCTTGCTTTGCAAACCGTTCACCCCACAAGACACAGAGTTTAAAAAACACAAACCTAATAAAAGGGCAAAGAAAAGCCTGCCTGTCTGTGTTAATAAAGGGCTTTATTGGGAAATGCGATGCCAAATCTTCACAAAATCACGTGTTTTCTGGTCAGATGTGTGTAATTAGTATTGCATAAGCCAATTGCACAAACAAGAAGTGGGGTCAGTTGAGGATGCGAGTTTTAGCAAAATGACATAAACATGCTAAAATTGAGTTAATGTTTTGGGCATGATGCGAGTTGCATCAGTCGAGCGCACTGATAAGACATGGCTGAGGAGACTTGTTGGCTTTTATATATCCAGTTGGGTCTTTTGTAGACTGAATAATATCAGAGGCGAAAGCAGCTCTCCTGGACAATCAGTAAGTAATTCATAAATTACCTCTAATAGCAATGAATCAAAACTTGGAACTTTCTGGAAATGTAAAAATGACCTCCAGATGTATAAATCCAGACGGATTTTTATGAATGGGGATGTGCGACAACGGATGTGATGCGGTGGATTTGAGGGTGGCAATGCTTCATATTGCAAGCATATCTTATTCCTTGATTTGTTTGATCAAAATACACTTTATTAGAACTGATCAGAGGTTAAATGTAATGTTCATACTAAATAAAAGTATACAGCACAACTATAATATGTAGGTAACATACTCTTATTGAAAGTAGAGGAATAAAAGCTCCTAATTTGCACACATCTTCCAATGTTTTTTAGTGAATCCCCACAGTGTGCGACAATATTGTATTTAGTGCAAAAATACAGAAAGTCCAAATATCTGTCAATTATTATCATTTCAGATGCGATTAAGTGTGTGCATTGTGTTCATTGGGTGAGTTTCAGTATAATTGTACATCATTTGCAGCTTCACTTGGATTAAAACATATTTAAATACATTTATTTTGTTTTTTTTGTCTGCCTGTGATGTATCTTAATTTGCCAGGATTTTACCCCCTTTGGCATAAAAGTGATTGAGCAGAAAAATATGTAGAGGATGCACAGTGGTGTAATGGTTAACAATCTTGCTTCATAACCTTCACGCACGTGGCACATACATTTAAATACAGTGAAATGTGAAGGTTAAGATCACTTCCAAAGGTTTTGCTTTTGTTACCAATGTTCCACTTTCTTTCAAATGTGAACAGCGACTGTAGACTGTTCTATTATCACGGTGAATGAATGAGTGAATGTATTTGGATTTTCTACACGTGCATACAAAATAAAACATACAAATATAGATTAATCATTTTGATGACATGTAACAAAAACTAGAGCATGACCAAAAAAAAGTCATAGATAAGACTTATTTCCATTGTGGTCCTCATTAAAAATAAATAAATAAATAAGAAAATCTTAAAAAATATGGAATAGTGACATAATGGTGAACCATTAAAAATACAAAATTGTACAAAAGTACAGTATAAATGTATAATAAATTGGTAAATACAAGTATGGTCACTGAATACAATGATAAAGGTCTGATTTCCAGAGCCAGTGAGTATAAATTAAATAAGAACAACTCGCAGATACAAATGCAAAAGATGTTCTTTCCAGGTCTGCTTCTAGCATGAAGTGCGTATCGTGTGTCGTGAAAGCCGGAACGACACAAACCGAATGAAACCATTGGCATCTGCCAAGATATCAAACCCATTTGGCAAAACAAAACCACTTTACCTCAAAGTACAAAAGATTATCTGTTGATTGCAGAATGTTTGGCAATGATTCAGCTCTTCGAATGATTGATAATGCAACAACACTGGTTGACTTGTTGACTTTGTTGGCTTACTGAGAGTGGCGGGGAAGGAAAGTGAGGGATTCAGTGACTACAGTTGCAGGAGACAATAGTGCACAACTCATGGAGTCTCTTGATGTGTTTTAAAACCCTGAACAGTTTAGAGTTCTTCTCCGACGACACAACTCACCCGAAATACCAACACAGCTATTCAAAAAGTTGCACAGTAACACACAAAGGCCTGTGCGGTGTAGTGGTTCGTTCTCTTCAGAAAATAAAGCACCAACCAAGCTTTCTAAATGTGCACGATTAAGATATTTCACAAAAGTGCTGTGCTGTGACCCTTGCCTTCGGGATAGGGATAGATCACTTGCCCTAAGTAAAGAAATCCAATATGAGCGATATTACATATGATTTGGGGCAGCACTTTGGGGATTTTCCTTTCAATTTTCCATCTCTCTGTCAACAATTAGGCAGGAAACAAACGCCCTCATCCTGAAGACGGTGGAGTCATGTGGAGCCAGTGTCACACTGCTTTAGAGGAAACACTGAGTTCAGTCAGCGACGATGAACTCAAACACTCAGTCCATCTTCTGTCCACATCAACCCCTCTCCTTTTCTCTCCCGCTCTCTCTCAAACAGTAAATCAATGGTAGTCAACCGGAGTATTCGAGCCCCGTCCTTTTCTCACTCCCTCCTTTTGTGAGGCTTTACAGACGGTTTCCGTGGTTACGCGCGCTCCCTCTGTGGAGGGGAAGTGGTTCTTTAGCCGGAGAATCACAGGTTTCAGTCAGACCATAACTGGCTCATGTAGGCACCATCAAAGTTGATTATTGCGTGTCTGACTGGCTGTAACCTTCCAAACTCGGCTATTTGTATCTGTGTTGCTCCGCAGGTGTCTGTCAAGGGCTGAGGGAAACCCCTTCTGTGGATAATTGTATGCGTAAGGCAAACCCACTAAGTTAATGACACCATCACCCCTGCTATCGTGGCATTCAAACTTAATAACTGTGATAAATGTTGTGACATACTGTGCTTGTAGAAACAAAAAAAAACAACAACAAAAAAATACCTAACCTGGGTCCTGTTACATCAGAGCAAATGGAACATTTTTTAAATGCAGACATTTGGCTGAGGATACAGGTTTATTGTTCTCATACTGAAGATTTTTGTTTCTTTGTGAGTCGTTGTTTTAAATACCGAGATAAGATAAACTCTAGATGGGATTTCTATATTCGTAAAGTAACTCAACGCAGTGTTTATCACAGTCTTTAGTTCAGTGAGTGCAGTACAAACCCATGAAACATATTGATCCCACTATTTAACCGAATCAATGAACTGCATTGAAATATGCAGAAATACATTGAAAAAGACGTTTCGCAATCAAATTGCAGTCATGTTTCAAGGGAAAGTAAAAAAAGAACATATGCAAAGGTTACTCCAATGGATTGAAGGGCTGATTTCCCATTGAATATCAGGAGAAGCAACCAGTAATCTCTAAAAGGCTTTAAACATATATATCAAAATGGTGTTGAGTTCAAAGGGCCGGACACAGATTCTCTTTCTCCTATTAATTCCCTTTGCGCTGCCATATCTCACAATCGTCATGACCCAGCTGAGTTATGTTGAGTTGCACTGAACGTAGCTTGAGGGCAGATTGTTCTGTCAATACATAACTTGCTTTATCCCAAGACGTTATTGATTATTCCCTCAAAAAATACTTTAATTAAAAAAAAAGTCAATACAATGATAAAAAAAAAAAAAAAAAATTATAATAAAAAAATGGAAAAGTATGGCTAAAAATAAATAGATAAATAAACCATATCCAATCGTAAATCTCTGGCAGTCTACGGCAAATGTATATAAACATGGCTCGTGTCACATCTCTCGCTAATTCATTTTGAGTTGCAAGTGACAATATGGCTGGAACAGTTTAATCATTTCAGGTTGATCAAATTAATTAACACTGAGTTTGATAATACGAAAGTATAGAACAGGATCTGAAGCACCACGTTGCTTCAAGGTCTGCTGGGAAGCAAAGCAGGAGCGATGGCACAGACAAGTGACATTCCTGTTTAGAAAGTTTACATGCACCGCAGTCATTGCAGCTATTGTCTGGCACGGTGCACCTAAACACCCACACCCAAGGGAAGCAACTTTGTTGGTCAACAAGGACAAACTGTACCACCTGTTACAAGGAGCAGCAAAGCCGCTGGCTCTTCTCCCCTCGGTCCTCCACCAGGTCTCCACAGGAAATGAGCGGGCGAATAAGCAGACGGGGATAATTACAGACCAAACAATAGCTGTCATTTCTTTCTGCATCAACCTCCTGGCCCTGCCCTCCCACTGACAAAACACTGTTTACTGTAATCATGCGTTCACTCGGTGGACAGTCGGACGCAGATTGTGCCGGAGTAGCTTTTCATGCATCTCTCGTTGCCGCCGCAAAACAAAGCGCGTTAACCTTGAGCTGCGAAACGGCTCTCCGCCGGCGTCTGAGGAGATGTTAGGAAGGTGATTAAGTGAGATTGATGGCACTTTAATTCCCTGACAAAAATAATGGCTCCTTCCTGTTGTTTAATCTTCAATCTTCATTACATGGGGGACACTCAAGAGAGTGTGGTTTTTAGCCAAAAGAAGGCCACGCTAACAAAGGACACCATCAAGGATGGTGTATTAGCATGTTTAATCAAAATGGCTCGTAATTGAAATTCCAGAGAAGGACTTGGGAATGCAGCACTGAAAAATCATTAAAAACTCAAAGACGCTTTTTTTGTTGTATTTTTTTTTGGGGGGGGGGTGTCTATCTGTCTGCTGTTAATGATTTTCTAACTTGTAGATTAAGTTTGTTCGACATATAAACAACAAACATAATATTTATTTTTTTCTTGCTTCATGCTTGTGTCTGGAAAGACAAAAATGACTCGAACTTGACATAAACGTCTAAATGTGCCAGGAAATCAACCTGATTTGGTTGAGTACTATCGTCGGACCTATTTTTTTTTTTAATAGATGTAGAAAATGTAATTTGTGCTGTACAGCTTTTGCAGAACTTATTCAATTTACTGCATAATTTCAAGTTAGACTATGAAATAACGTTGACATCTTACAGTTTCTCAGGATACATGCATCCTAAAATAATTTATTCAAAGAAGGTTTTATTTTTCAAAGACGTTAGAGCATTCAGTTGCACATTAGTCATGCAGCACATTCAGTATAGTAGGAAAATGATCAAACTCTCAATGATAATTATTTATAGAAACTTATACATTTGCCTGTTCAACATGACCTTTGAGACCTGGCAACATTTTTAGAAGTTACTATTAACAAATAAGGAAACATTAGGAAATACAGTTTTTTTCTTCCTTTCATAGACTTTTCTAGAAGTTTCAAAAGAGAAAGTTGTCAAACAAACAAACATACAAGAAAAAAAAAACAAAAAAACAAAACAAAGGGTTTTGGACTGATGTGTGAGTGTTAAGACAATCAGCCTGGCACTCTGTTTAAAAAAAAAAAAAAAAACTTTCATATTCTCACCAAAAGAAAAAAGGATTTCAAGCGACACAGGTTTGATTCTTTCTCTTTGGCTGGACGGAGAGACCTTCAGCAAACTAATGATCATTTTGCAGAGGCGCAGTTCCAAAGCTGACCCTGCACACTGACCTCCCGGTGGCGAGCGGCTAGTGAACATACCATTCTTCCTTTGGGTGATCAATTCTGCAAGAGGGAGGGAAGAAAAAAAAAGACCGATAGATGCAGCCTCGGTTATTCTCTCCTACAGGGAGGTCAGAACACGGGGTCAGTGGTAGAGCAGCTCTCTCACAGCTGACAGGGATTCACTGTCTTGCTCAAGGACACTTCAGCAGGGGAGGACGCTCGGCGAGATGCGGCCGGGTTCCTTCAGTTCAAGGGTGGAGTCCTCGCTTGGTACAACACTTCTTTCAAAGGCTCCAAATGAATAATTTGAATTCAATATTAGAGCGCACTTTAAACAAGCGTGCTGTGTGCTTTTTCTTGTGCGACGCAAGGTCTCACATTTAGGATGCGTGGCAAAGGTCGCTCAATATCGTGGGGGATGAAAAAGGAAAATTTCACTTGAAATTTAAATAACAGGATAAACACCTTTTTTTTTTAAACAGATGAACTCTTCAAAACATACGGGGTTGTTTTTCATTGTCACAATCGGAAATGGATGAAAAGTTATCTGCGTGTAAATACATTAAACACTTGAAGGAGAATCTGTACCGTGAACAGTGAACTTTGATAGAGGCTGTGTCTCATTGGTTAAACTTAATATGAAAAGCATGCAAATAGAGGGCAAATAGTTATTACCATCCAAGTGATGTACATCATAGGAAGGTGGGTAAATAAAAAAAAAGGAGGGGGGAATAATTCCAAAACAATTTTTGTCTTTATTTTCAATATTTTTCTTTCTGTCACCTTCAGTCAGTTTGGTGCGGTCGCCTAATGATTGAGCGTAAATAGATGGACAGTCAATGCTACAAACGGCAGATGCAGATGAAAAGGGGTCCCGCCGCGTCCCGGCGACATTTTGACACCAGATCTGTGCACGTCTAAGCGAGCCAGTTTGCGCCCGCGCGTGGGCGTGTGCGGCCGTGCATAAATCCACGTGTGATGAATTGACCGCGGACGTGTCTACTGCTGTCCCTCTGTACAATAGGGACTAGAGCAGAAGCGGATACAATCCTTTTAATCTAGTGCATCTTCCACGCCAGCTCAGTCTGATGTCCGACTGCACAAAGGAGGGTCAGGGAGGGCTCGGGTTGGGTGGGTGGAACAAACAACTGGGATGCGCTGTGTCTCTTGCTCCTGCTCTCCTTCGCTCTCTCGCTCTCAGAGTCTTCAAGGTCTGCTTTGGCGTACAGTTACAGTTAGCTTGCTTACCATCAAAGCGAACCCAAACTTCTAAGTTTCTCTTATAAAGTTCTGTGTGTGCATGCTCTATGATTTGGTGGAGAAAGTGTGAAAATAAATAAATAAATATATATATATATATATATTTTTTTTATATATATATATATATATATATATATATATATATCTTTATAACAGCTGAGCTGTGTAAGGAGAAAGTTGAGTAACTTGCCAATAAAGTTCATCCTGTCGATCATACTTCATTATTCCCTTTTCTTCTGAAAGGAAAAAAAAAAGTTATCTCTTCCTCCATATCTACAATACCCCCTCCACAAGTCTGGACTCTTTATAATATTTTCAGCTGCTGCACTGAACCCATGCCTGCAAAAATGGAGCTAAATGCAGTCTAATCTCGCTCATCCCTCTAAATTCAATACGGTTTATCAAAAGGAGACAAAGGGGAGAGAAGAGGATGAGAAAAAGAGAGAGAGAAGTGGGGGGGATAAGGATTTAAAGGAGAATACAGCATTGGGAGAAGAAGGGAAGACGGAGGGAGGTAGAGAAGGAGAAATGAATGCAACCCCTGTTCCTTCCCACTGTCTCAAACAAGGCCTGGGTAAACAGGAAGTACAGCTGCGCTCGCTGTCTCTGTCCCTGTGACTCTCTGTCTTTCACCTCCTGCACCTCCCTCTCGGGTCTGTCCAAAAATACATCCCATCCCCGTTGAAACAAAAATACATTTCCGAAATTCTGACGCACTGACTTGTGAGTGCAATAAAAGTTAATCAGAGAAAAACAAAAGACGACCAGGAAGTGCAAACCAGTGACCAACGTCTTGTTGGCTTCACGTCACATGGCGAGGAGTCATGATAGTTGGCAATCTGGACACGCAGTTCCCCTCAGTGGGCCCTAATCCCCCTATTTCTTTAAGAGAGAGAGGGAGTAGAGAGGAGGAGAAAGGAGGCATTGTAGCTCGAGACAGTGCAGTAAAAAGAGGAGCGTACAGTACCAAATTGAGGTCGCAGCAAGACAATGGCTGCCCTTCACTGGCTCATTCACACACGGTCTCCACACAGCTCTATCAAACGCCTCTTTCTTTTCTTCTTCCCCTCCTCTGTTCTGTTCTTTCTCTTCCTTTCTCTCACGTCCGCCTTTCTTCTCCTGATCACAGAGGGATGGGGGATAATGAAACCCCGGCTCACCCAGGCCGTTCTGGGGCCCGTTTTCAGAGGAGAGCAGCTCTCTTCTTTCTCTCTCTCTATCTCACTCTTTCTCTATTTCCCTCGCTCTTGTCAATGGGAACCTTCTCATCGTCTGTTTAGCGCCTTGCACCAGCCCCACCCACAACTTTTGTTTTGGAGGGAGGATATATAGTTCAACAGGATGTGGTTTGTTTGAATCTCGTGCATCTTTTTCCCCCCGTCAGTCAGTATCCTTCACGTGATCTACACATCGAAGTATAACACAACATACCCTAAGATAATAATTGTGTTAAAAAGAATCAATAAAACTCAATTTTCAGTATGTAAATCGGTACACACATCATGTTACATGCCTGACCTTACTGATTTAGAGGACTATCCCATCCGATCTCCATCTTTTAGAACTTCTTCATTAAGCTCAGGATTGTGTGGCGCCGGAGAGGATTCTATGTGAGAATTTAGTTGCGTAAAACCTGGACAGGTGGCCGGTTTGTGGACAAGGTGGGCCCCGAGGAGGACAGGGTCCAGTAAGGTGGTCCAAACTATTGGCCCATTCTGATGACGTGTGAAGTGTCAGCACATTATCTTCAGATTGAGGCTCGTCTCTCTCTATTTATTCTCACATAATCTGCCCACTTCATGATATTTACAAACACACATAAATGTGTTCTGTAAATGTCGTGAATCCAATTTCTGACTCACAATTTGTTGCAGTTTGATAAACAAATTATGTATTTCGGTAGAGCAAGAAAATGTAATCCATAGACAATAAAGGAGTGTTGTACACTGAACTGAACAAGCTACAATCTCTTTCCTAAGTAAGCTGTTATTGTTAAAAGTTTCTTTTAGTAAACTGAAAATGTTTTACAACATGATGAAGCAATATCGAAGACGGAGGGACAGATGAGTAACTTTATATTGCCTAAATATGTGATAATTAAAGTGTGTGATTGTTTGACACTTCCTTTTTGCTTCGATATCGGCTGATGAGCGTGTAAACTGCTTTTACTAACACTCGGCTGCCCCCTTGGACGGAACAGAAATGTTTTATTTAACTTGAAATGCATACATATGACTATTTACAAAGGTAAAAAAAGGTGTTCTCCTTATTGTGGTGGTTTAATGGGCTGATTCTCTCATCAGTGTGAGCTGGAGAAATTAATTAACAGGTTGCTATTCATGGTTTTTGAAAGAAATATATGAAATAGTTAAAATTATGTAAAGTAGGATAAATAGAAACCCTGCAGAGACAAACTGTCGATATGCTAACGGTTGTAGCTGTAATCTTATTTACAGTCCAGTCAGACATGTTTTATGTTGCTGTCAGGAGGACTGAGTCACTTCCAGGATTAATGATGGCGCTCCGCCTCCAGTAAACAGGAGTTCATTAAACGGCTCTTAAGTGGAGATGGCAGTATATGCTAATGTTAGCTGAGCACAGAGAGCCTTTAAGCTCTCCAGCTTTTCTTCGCGTAGGACAAAAGTAACAAGCCAACTTAATTATTACAGGTTGAAAGCGCATTCATATTTAAAAGAACTACTCATGTCATCCGTATAGAATTATAACGTATTATTCACAATGCCGATTTCAGTGTATTAACATCTTCTATGTGTCAGTTTTTGGTTCAATGATTGGATGATTTGAGACAAGCTGATGTGAAAGAAAGTGTCTTTGTAACACCGGGCATGCTGTTTTTACAAAGGGCACACAAATGTCTCATTCACTGAGTCACATATCCTATGGACTGCTTGTAAAGAAGAAAAGACCGTGAACAGTAAAATATGTTCCCTTTCTGCCAATGAATGAGTTCGTAGAATTTGCGGACTCACATGCGGGCCAAAAATCCGAGACGGCCTTTTACTCAGAAACAAGTTAATAAGTGAAGAGGGAGAAAGCACCTCCGGGCTACTTGGATCACAAAGGCTGATGATGCTCCAACTTAATTTGGCTTGGCAAACCTAATCGTTCAAAATCGATCGAATACAAGAATCTATTGGTGGCCTTTCACTGGTTTATTGCGAGATAAGGAAGAAACAGGGATTGGCATTGTTATTCAAACCACAGGAAAAAATGTTGTCTTCCAGCCGCATTTAAGAAGAAGGACATCATTTGCCCACAGGGGCAAGCGCGTGATGGCGTTAAGGTGACTATTATTGCCCCACTGGAAAAGATTGCTCCGTCGTTTTTATTTTTCTGATGGTCAAGTGCTCTTCAGTGGAAAGCAATCACACCTCATCATATACGCAAACCTCACAGCTAAACCTGGAGCAGCACACCCACAAACACACACTTATAGAGAAGAAACAGTCGACACTCGCAAACCTACTCTTGTATACTGGAGTCAACAAATAAAGGGGATGAAAAATAAAAATGCCATACATACGACAGTATTAAGGCCACATTATGTGACAATGAGTGTTATAGAAAGAGTGGAGTTAAAGGTCAAATGTTATTGTTTATCTGCTACTATTCAAAACTATTCAAAGCAGCTGACTGGAAACGGTTTTTATATCCTTACTAAGTGAAAACTGGAGTAGAAAATCCAACAGCTACATATATCTACTATATTGATATTTTATATTCAGCGTCTAGCATCTTTAATTGATTGTGACGGCGAGGGAAGAGCAAATAGGTAACAAGACGGGGCCCCCATCTGAAAGCAATGTAAGTTGTCCTCTCTGTTTCTTAAAAGCGAGAAATACTGATGAATGACTTTTCTTTAACAAAATGATTGCTTGTGCTGTGTTTAGATTAACACAGAGGGAATGGTAATGAATGAACTGAAACTTTTAGCCAGTGTGGCTCGGAGTTAAAAATGACTCACTTGAATGTTTAACATCAGGCCTCAAGATATGAATAAAAAGGCCTGATGAGCAGCAGTTGAGACGTACATTATGTCACAGAACAGACAACAGTACTGTTTATTCAGCAGATTGCAATGCAACACATGTGATTATTGTGTGGTATTGTGTATCAGCTGTTAACTCATCAACTGGCTATAATATGCATAATATAATAATATATAAGAATAAGTTGCTTGCACCAACTCCAACTTAAAGTGTGCAAAATTTGATGGAGAGAAAGGTTACTCTGTTTTTCTCCCACAGGCCAGAAACATGTATTTCAGGTTAATTAGTGACTCACTGTGTTGGCCCAATGAACGACAATCGGCTCATGCAGAGTGTATCCTGATTTGCTCATATTGGCACTAAGTTTAGTCAGCCATAAGCTATAAAAGACAATGGGATGAATGTGTGGTGCACATCATTGTTTCTTCACTTCCCCAAGTGAACCGTAGAAGCAGCACCGAAGCACTAAGGTTCACTTTAATCAGAACAAACATCAAAACCCCACAAGTGTGAAGATGCCCCTAAAGTCATCTGCTGATTTGAAGCAACGTGAAGGTTGGCATTAAAGGGAAGAATCAGTGAAAAGTAGCGTGGCCATTTTCCCGTCCCGTCACTGCCACTTTGCATTGCACCCCGAGGAACACATACACAGGATTTAGAAATGTCAGACAGCAAACAGGCTGCAGCAGAATCAGCTGACAGGTAGGACACAACACATAACAGGTGGCCACGCAGACACGCGACTAATGGAAGTGATTGTAGATGTAGTCAGAGCGGTGACACTCAGGGGCTGCAGGGAGCAGACAGCTCGGCCTGACCTTCCAATCTTACATCCAGCGCATCCACTCTCATGTTGTAATTACCTGTCACACCGCAAGCGGGTGTGTATCAGAGTGTGTTTTGGAGGAAGGGGGTGTGGCAGGGGACAGCACTTGCACTTGACCCCAGATGCAACCCAACCCTCTGTTTCCAATAAATGACCAAGAACGGGTTTGGTGGGGTGGGGGGGGGGGGGGGGGGGGGGGGGATCCCCAACGACATTCACATCTACCTGAGACCCTGACTCCCATGGCCCATTCTCTTTCTGCTTCCCAGTAATTACCTGTGGGCCTATGGCGGGGTGGGGACCATTGTGTGCTGCCGGCGTAGCACTCAGGGAGATGTGGGATTGATGCGCACTCAGCGACCTCTCTGATTGGGGTTAACAGCAGCCTCATTTGCATGAGGAGATGGGGCTTTCATTAGCCGCAGTAGCAAGACCTCAGGTGCAGAACACACAAACCTGCACAAACAACCGCACGCGGCACGCAAACACACACACACTCACAAAGTAAGATATATTATCTAACCTTTCCGACACCATGGTTTCTTACTGTTTTGTTTGTATGTTTGTCATTTCTTTTTTGCGTAAAAATGTATCATCATAATTGCACTGATTGCCGAATCTGAACACATGAGTGCGTTTTAATGACTCGCGCGAACCGGCCGAGCCACACTGGCCACTGGACACAAGAAGGGTGCTTATGCACTTTCAGGGGACAATGATAAGCTGCACTGTGAAGTGGAGAAAAGTATAACAAGGCAACTCTATCAGCAGGTAGCGAGACATTACAGATCACTTTGGTTTGTGGAGTATCGTCCACCTCAAAAGCGATGAATAAAAGCAATCCAGAGAGGTAACACGCCACCTTTAGAGAGAGGGAAGAAAAGTGCCATTCAGAAAAGTGTTCTTTTGTCATTCAACATCCAATTCAGCAAAGGTATTTGTCAGTATTTGTCCATGGAAACAGGGCACCTGGTGGCGCACACGCAGGGTGTCATAAAAGAAGGGCAGGCGACAACGAGGGGGCGGGGCCTAACAGATGAAAAAGTG
>NC_137671.1:6154713-6339713 GCF_963422515.1 Blennius ocellaris | reverse complement strand
GGGGAAACCCCCACAATGACACAAACGCAACCCAACACAGACGAACGAGGTGTCCCCTCCATCTCCCTGGCTCTGCAAAGACGGGGACTTTCCCCGCCTGCAGCACAGGACACACACACGCACACGCACACGCACACGCACACACACACACACACACACACACACACACACACACACACACACACACACACACACACACACACACACACACCCAGAGACTAATACACAAAAAAGGTCACTCCTGGTCAACACATGCACAGTAGGCAGAGTCATGGCTGATCTGACAAGGCCGTGGCAAACACTCATACAACGAGACACACACACACACACACACACACACACACACACACACACACACACACACACACACACACACAAGCCATGGCCAGTGCAGCCGGTGCCAGCTGAATCTTCACAGCAGAGCAGTGACGGGGCCACAGTCTGTGATCATGACTTGACACACACTGTGTGGACTTCCACTCGCACAAACACAAACACACACACACACACACACACACACACACACACACACACACACACACACACACACACACACACACACACACACACACACACACACACACACACACACACACACACACACACATACACATACATACACACACACACAAATCGAGCAGACACGATCGCTGTCTCATGGTCATTTGTTTTTGTATCCGTTTTTTGTTATTGCTGCCCTCCTCTGACTCCAGGCCTTGTGCGTCTGTGCAGCACCAGCCCTCCACTTTCTGTCATCATGGCCGAGCGCGCCACATCGACAATGTCTCGCTGATGTGCCACAACATTTCCAGGGACTCACCAGTCAAATTAAATTCCGAAAAAGTTTGTAGATAAGCAGTCAAAGTTCCTGAAATAGAAACAAATGACTTTTGAAGCATTCGGGGAGGGCGAGATGTCGCGAAAGGCCTGTAAGTTGGGAGGATGATTCTCTGATGGTGAACTCTGTTCAAGCCCAGATATGACCTATCTGATTATGAATATTTAAATGTTTCCAATTTTATTAAGAGACATCTGAGCCACAATGAGAAACTTTAATGAATAAAGAAAACCTCTTTGTGACTGCTACAAAAAAAAATAACAACGTGGGTGCTGACAAAAAACTGCATTGTTACAATGAAAAACAAAAAATCTATCAAAGACAGCTCACCTTAATTTTTGTGCAAGCATTAGATATGTTGTATACATAATGACTGCTCAGCTCACTACTTGTCTCTGGAGAGACTCAAAATGCCTGCATAACCCGGTTAGTAATCGGGACCCAACCACATCATTTAACAGCATTTCCGAGTGCGTAATTCTAACTGAGTCAACAGTGAAAAAAAACTCATGTGTTCAAGAGACAGACAAGCATTCATTTGGTGCTCTTACCACTTACTTGAAAAACGACCAGAAGAGGAAAAATATCCAGACGAAATCAGCTGCTCTGACCTTTCAGCCCCTTTCAATCCTGCACACAAAGAAAGAAAGTTGATTATTACTTCAATATTTCTGTCATCAAAATGTAGAAAACCAGATTAGAGGAGGAGCAATCTTCCGCTCAAGAAACTCAACCTCAATGGGGAGCTATTACGCCAACTTTTACGCAATTATGTCACAACTCAGTCCACCCGCTGTCTGAAACAAGGCATTTGACCTTGTTCCTCTTTAATGTCACTTAACATCCCACCTAGAACACTTAATTCTGGGTTGCTTTTAAGTGAGTGTTTCATAAAAGGACCAGTGTTGTAACCACTTTTTATATAGAAATAAAGGCTTATCCCTTTATTAAAGCTTTTAATGTTGACTTAAAATTTAACATACTGATCCCATTTGCATGTATTTCTAAATACTCTCTAAATGTGAGAAAAACACTGATTTATGTTGTACAGAATTGAAGATCAGTTTTTAATCCTTTGACTTCGACAAGTAGCAAATACATTGCTTTATTTTTATTTTTAATCTTTCTATTTTGGACTTCTTTAATAGCTGAAGCTATTGGTGAGGATGTGGTTGTGGGCAAAACGCAGGGCAAGTAAAAGGAGAGGAGGGAGCGGCGATAGAGAATCAGGACTAAGAGGAATTCAAGGATTATGTTCTTTTACTGCTGCATGGAGGTGAACGAATGCCCCGTTTACACACTGACAATGTTTCATTTTTAATTTATACAAACATCAAATAAAATTTCAACTGATTTAAAGTTCAGTTTTATTTTTGGTTTTCTTTTCTATTTTAATTTGCTCTATAGAGCCAAGTTGCAGTTTACCTTCTCCAGCCATGGAAGTCAATTGACATGTGATTAGGCAGCATAAAGAAATTCCCAGCACAGTCAATGCCAGCATAGAGCATTGGATGTGATTTGACACCAGCCTCATATTTCATGCGAACAACCACTTTAGTGGTGGAAGGACATGACCGTACAAAGATGTCAAGCTGACATCCTTTATTATTTCTGAGTCTGTTGACTCTCCGAATGACACTTCACCAATCGGTTTTAGAATTTGGGCAGGGGACTGATCCATGCTGATCGTGGGAGGCTCCTCTAACCTCTCGTCCTCAGGAGAACATGCAAACCCTGCACAGAAAGAAGTCCTGGATCCAATCCTGAATTTGAAGCAGGAATGTTTGCACTGTGCAGAGTGTAGACGGCTACTTCACGCCACAAAATAGGCCTCTGATTTCACAAATCATTTGAAATCAATGAAAAGGAAATTAAAAAAGAAAAAGAAAAAAGGAGAGTAGAGTAATTAATTCTACCTTTTCCTTTCCTCTTCTATCGTGTCGACCCCTTTTCCGTTCCCTGACCCCTCCCCCGGTTGCTCCTAACATTCCACCCACCCTAACCCCTTTCATACCAGAACTCTTCCATCTATAAATATCAACAAGAGACTCTATAGAAACACACACACACACACACACACACACACACACACACACACACACACACACACACACACACACACACACACACACACACACACACACACACACACACACCTACTGTAATCACACACGCACACCAGTCTAAACCAATGAGCACAGTGGCATATTGTGCCAGCAAAGCCAGTACACACTTCCACGGCCATTACTCCCCATGGAAACAGCCGAGCGCGTTCGCACACACATGTGATGTTGACGGCGTACTCGCACAGTGGCTGCCTTAGACAATAAGCTATTTCAGGGCCAAATCACTGACAAAAATCCATTTTTCCACCCCACTAAAAAAGATCAGGAATGAGGGAGGGAGAAAAAGCGGGATCGAGAAGAAGAAGGAAAAAAAAAAGAGCTGAAATCAAATAAACAGTGGCGTACATCTCTCTTAAGCTGGATTTATCTCTGTATTTTGTCATCATTCTAATTTATTCCCCAACCTGCTTACAATTACTGCCTTTTCAGAACTCATATCGCCGGCGCGTTGTTGTTCGCGCGGAGATTGCGTGGTATCTGCAAATGAATGAGCGGGGGACTTGCATAAGGTGGAAAAGCTCCTAGTGTACTTTTGTAGATTATCCACTTGATACCGATTCATTTTCTCCCTCTCTTGTCACAGTTTTGTAAAGGAGGCGATGTAGGACAAACACAGAAATGCACACACAACATGCACACACACACACACACACAGAAATGCATGTGCGCAGACACACTGTACTGTAGAGTGTAGAGGAAGGGAGTGGGCTCATCATCTTTAGTTGTGATTACAACACTTGGCAAGCTCTCCCCTGCCTGTTTGCCTGCCTATTGCCTTACAAATGGATTAGTAAGCCCTGTTCCATTTGTGTGTGTAGCTTCTCTGAGATTTAGGCTGACTTACAAATAACACCAATCAGATTTGGGAGCAGCCGTTGTGTCGTCTTTTCTGGGTGGAATATCGAGCGATGTGATTCGGGGACAACACTATAGTCCTGCTTGTACACTCAGTTTGAAGATCCTTGGGACTGCGTGCACTCGTTTTCCAACGCGCGCGCACCTGCGTGTGTGTGTGTGTGTGTGTGTGTGTTTGTGTGTGCGCGCTGAAGAGATTTTACATGTTTCGTAATAAGGAAGTCTGCTTTCAACTTTTGGAGTCAGTCAGCGGTTAATCCATGGGAGGCCTGCTTGCTCATCCCCAGTTTACACGTAATAAAGAGGAGGACAACTCTGATCTGAGGGAAAGAGAGACGGAGGTATTTAGACAGGGAAAAGCAGGCAGGCTTTCAACCGCACAACTGTTTATTGCATTGTGAGACATGTTGAAGGTTTATGAGGGACAAGGTAGACACGTTTCATTGAAAAACACCACAGACGAAGTGAACGCCTCCATGTCTTATTTGTGTTCTTCTATCTGTTTTTTGTTTTTTTTATGAGTGGATCCTGAATTTAAAATGGGAATAAATGATGTTGTAATAGCAGCATGTGTGGGGATATCGCAGTGTGTGTTGGCTTGGCGTGTCAAAGAGTATGTAAATGCATCTGTGTGTCAGTGTGAGGTACTGTAAGAGAGGCAGATTAGGGTGTGAAAGAAAAAGAAAAGGAGATAAAAATCTGACACTCACGATCCAGATAAGATCAGGGACACCTTAATTCACATTTAGTCACATGGATAACCAGGCCAGATTGCAAATCTGATCAAACTGTTTATACATAAAATAGTTACACGTGCCAAAAATGAGCATTTTGTTTGTACACAAAAGTCGTGTTGACTTTATTCTGTGACAAACCAAATGCTGAGAGTGCATCGTGAACTTGATTATACTCAAGTTCCACAGGATCTATTGATAGGATTTACAAGCAGTGATGAAGTTGCACTCTGGAAGATACAAAAACTACATCATGATTTTGGTAATTTGTACATTTCTAACCTCTGGGTTGTGATTTAAGTCACAACTCAACTATCCAGTCAGACACTTTTGAAAGTGTACCGTGTACCCTGAATGAAAAAGATGAAAACCGTGTACTGCACGGCACTGTTGTTGTATAAACGGACAAAACATAACAAAAAACATTTCATTTTCCGTTGAAAACGTTGTGTAAACAGGGCATTAGGGACAACTAAAGGCTGAGTGAAATTGAATGCTGAATAAAATTAATGGAATTTAATTTTCTAATATTTAATTGGAAATTATTTGAAGAAAACTGATCCTAACTGGGGAACTTTTACGAAGTGACAATTAATGACTTCAACGGTCTTTTTTCAAAACATTTTTTTTATCACGAGACAACTCTAACTTCAGTTTGCATTAGATGTGGAAATCTTATTCTAAACATTAATGCTGCTTTTCAAAGAATGATTCCCTAATTCTATTGCCCAATAAAGCAAAGATATATGTGTGTATCTATTGATAGGTGTTACAATAGACAGTGAATGATGTCAGTCACATGATGGGAACTGGGCCAGATACTAGTGACGATAACGCAGATTCAGACCATCATGTCATTTCTCACGCATGGTCTCATTCAAGGCGAACTTTTGAAACTGGCAGCTTGAGGAACACATGTTCTAACTATCTGTTATTCTGCTAAAGTAAAGAATAATCGATGTACACTTCTGCTTATGGCCTGGAGGTCATCTTAACTAACCAAGTAGTTTCACTTCTCTGACCTCGAGCAAAATAAATAAAAAATTTTAAAAAAGACAGCAGCGGATGCAGATGAGAAGACACTTGGATAAATGAATCCATTCTGAAATGAAATCTGACAGCCTATATGGGTTTTTGAGGATTAAATAAGAGGTGCACAATGTTCTTTTTTCTACAAAGCATCGGGGAGGTGTTGTCTCAACCCTTTGGTATGTCTGGAGGCCTCTAAGGTCTATTCAGAGCATGACGCCTCGATGAAAATTCTTAGCCTTCGACGTGCCATGTGACTCTGACCAGGAATAAAGCAGCATTACAAAAACACATCGCTATAGTGTGAAAGCACAGCATGGGAGGCGCTCATGAAACAATGCCCTTTTGATTTTTAACCTCTTTAATGAGGCTGCGAGGGTCATTCATTCAGGTATGCCTATGAGGGACGACATTACCAATACACTGTGATAAAAATGATCTATTCATGAACTCTGTCACACGAATGATTACAATACTAGAATCGCACATAAGTGACATAAGCACCTTGGCTCCAGAGCAAGTAGCTGGTCGCAAACCTTCCACTATCGTTTCAAAAAAATAAAAACATTTTAAAACATGCGAACACTGATGTTAATGGAGCAGAAGTGTTTGGCATATGGGGAAAAGTGACTGTGCGTGTGCGCTCCCGTGTGTGTGTGTCCACATACGTGCCTCTGCCGACCCGCGAGTACAGTTTGTGTGAATAAAGCTCTAAGCTGAGCTTCCATTAAGCCCCTTTCAACACAATGCTTTTCTCTCTCAGAAACCCTGTCTGATGGAAATCTGCTTTTGTTGCCGCAGCTCAATGTCCCCGCTATCTCCTGATGGAAGGAGAGAGAAAGGAAGGTCTGAATGGGCCTCTATAGTTTTATGTTCTAGACAGCTCACACACACACACAGACACACACACACAGTCACACACACACACGCACGCATACACACGCACCCTTGACAAATAACACACAGTCTTTGCTCCTCCACAATGAAATCAATGCTCTCAGTTTTCTTCACTGTGCACAGCATCTCGCAGTGCCAAAGGCTTCTTGTGATCAAACACCACATCATGTTCTGCAACTTCTGATACTGATGCTAACACAGCGCCGTTTTTGTAGTCTGGTGTTGCTGTTCATTCACATTGTATTCAGTCGCAATAAATGATGATTTTTTTTTTTTTTTGATTGATGCTTTCTATTATGCTTTCTTTGTTGGGAGGAAAACTTTTGTTCCAATCGGTTGCCAGTGCCAAATGAGTGAAGAGAAACACAAAAGTATGAAAGCGAAAGCGGCCCGAAATATGAAATATGCCCTTTAGCGCAACGATTTTAAGTGTTAAAAATACATGTTTGGAGCAACTTTATAGCATTTCAAACTTTATTTACACAAAATAGCGAAGCAAGACAACAAAGTATTTACAGTTTCTTGTGTCCTATATTTATGGGTTTGTTGTGTTTTCTGACTGAATGGATAAAGTAAACTGTTAACACATTATCAAGCAAACACACTTTAAACCATGTTGGTTTTTTGTTTTCTTCAAAATCTCTTCAAAAGGATGCAATTCATGTTCTTACTATATAAACAAAGCTTGGCCTCTGAGATTTGTTAAGGAGAATTATGCCATCCTTCTTCAAAGAAAATACTTTTAATCAGTGAATGTGTGTACCAAGGTTGCATATTTTAGTCTTTCAGACTCAGGAATTAGAAAGCAAAACACTCAAAACACTCAGTTTGCGACTTGAAGTATTTGTAATTTGCTTATAAACGCAGTTGCAATTGTAACTTTACCTGTCCTGCAGTGTTGGAGGTATAATATTAGTTTACAATGATATGCAGAAGATACACAGCTGCATGTACCAATAAAACCCGCAACGTTTATCGAAAACTGGATGTCAAACATTTTTATACGGATGATTGTCTCTAATAATAAAATCATCACAGTTCCTGCCCAGCACCCAAACACCATGCCTACTTTCTGATCATCTCAGCGTCATCTCAAAAAGTATTTTTTTGGCGTACTTTTTGATGCTGATCTTTTTTGTGATAGTCAGATGCTAAAGGCATTACAGTCCTGTCTTGCACAATCAGCCCCCCCCCCCCCCCCCCCCCCCCCCAAAAAAAAGATCACACATTTCTTTCATCTGCTGATTGGTAGAAAAAGTCATTCATACTTTAACCTATTGGAAATTAGATTGCCGCTACTCCGTTTACTGTAGTTCTAGTAAATGCAATGTGTAGAAGAACTACACACATCATACCTGTGAGTTTTAGAACAGGTTTTAGGATTATTATTACTATTATGTTACGTTATTGGCACAGATTGGCTGTAATGGCACCACCTGGAGTGAAGAAATGTATTAGCTTGAAGGAAAAATAAGGAAATGTGTCATGTTTATGCGAGTCTGTACAATCAGGGTTTCTCTTATGTGGCGTATTTTTGAAGATTTGTTTCCACACCGTTTGAATCAAGACGTCCACCCCCCCAAAAAGAAAAATAGATTTGTGTAACAATGAGGATCCCTCCTGTCCATCAAGGGAACATATTTCAGGAAACATGTGTGATTTAAACAGGAGCGCCTGGCTCCTGCTCCCAGGGCTACCGTGGGATCAGGAGTGTCCGGGGGCATAAAGCCTGATTGTTGTGAAAGATAAAGACTGCTAACAGAATGGACGGAGAGGGGCGGGACCACCAGATCCCCCCGCCAAGGGGCTGCCCGTCTCACACGCACACACACACACACACACACACACAACACCAACACATACAAACACATACGCATGAAGTCACAAAGATATGAATACAGTCAAAAAGTCAACAGAGTAAACATCAGTTTATAAAAGACTAAAGAGGCAACCAAAGTTTTGTTTATGCTTCTTGCAATAGTGGAGTCAAACTGCACAAATATCCAGTGAATAAAAAAAAAAAAAAAGCTCTAGTAGCATGGCCGTTCAACAATAGTGGATTTGTACAAGATTTTCTGTCATGCCACGGTGACGTAGTGATGATTCTAGTTCCGATTCTTTCCAGCCAATTGATTACATTTTGGCATCAAACTCTCTCGAAACCATGAAGAGCCAGTCAAGTAAATCACAAACCTTTGAATTGCTGCTCTGCTGCTTTCTTAACCAAACTTTAAAGATACACTTTATAACACTATAGTGACTCTTTTAGTCATTGTTTATACAGTTTCCTAAACAACAACAAAGATGTGATATCGTCAGTGCATCCTGTTAACTCGGCTTCCACTGTAGATCAGGTCCTTTTGCTTGTTCCATGCCGTGGGATCACTGGTTCAAAGTTAATATTAATCATTGTGTGAAGGTGCTGATCATAGTTCTGTTGTTAAATAACTCAACTCTGAAAGTAATCTAAAACAATGTGGAGGACGAGACATATTTTATTCATGTTTTGCATTTTTTTCCACTGTAAAACAAATACATGTTCAACAATCTGATAACTTACGATAAAAAAGTAGATATATCTGTTATATGTTATATATATGTTGAAGAAAATAAAAGTCACTTTTGGCTGGCGTTGTCGCCACTCCAATTAAATTGCAATTTTAAAAGATCTGGAGATGCAACTGCCCAAAACACCTTGTTCAAAATGTTGGAGGTCAGGAAATGGGCCAAAGCTATCAGAACTAAAAGTTGTTTTGTCACCATCTGGGCTGCGCTGGTCAAAAATTTTTGTTTGGTAACCATGAAAATGTTTCTTTTACACAGATTATCACTCTGTTCGACAGTCTCCATTGGTACTGACAGCTTATTGTTCTGCCTTGTATCAAAATGTCATGGATAATGCCATAATGTCCGAGAAGTGGATGGATTCTTTTTTTTAATGTGAATCTCAAACCATGGAACAATGTTGACAAATTGCGACTAGACTTTTTCACTGAGCTACAACCCATCTGATGTTATCCTCAAGCAATGAAAATGGCAACAAAGTGTAAAAAATCTCTCTAACGCTGTTCCCGAAGCCTGAGAAATCTCTTTTTAATTAATGATGAATTCTAAAGTTCTGGAAAACATTAACGGATGTTTTTTGAGGTTTTAACCAATTCTGTTAAAACTGTATGAATTTGTGGGGTAAGCAATGACAGAAGAGTAGAACATAGTGTGATCGGGAACTTTGGCCACCAAAAACCAACGAGAACAGATTAGGCAAGTTTCTTCCATGGTTTTCTCTTATTTCGAGAACTGCCTTGAATTCCAAGTGAGTTTCCATTAACCCATTTTTTTTTTTCAGACATCCTTTACCTTTAAAGGATCCTCATTCAAACTCAGACCAACCATGAGGTCATTCGCCTTGACCTTGAAGAAAAAAAAAAAACCCAAACAAACATGAAGGTCTGATCTAGCAAAAATGATAATGCGTGAAATATGCCGTAACTACGTTCAAAGACATAATTGTAGATGGGCACAGGACTTACCGGTGTGGATACAGCTCACCTATCTGCATGCACGGCGCAAGGATGCTGTCACACAAAACTAATGAGACTCACCCACTCAAATGACCAATAGTGCATGCACAGCCTCAAACAAGACGGGAACGCGAGCAGATTTAAGATGAACAAAAGTTCATGCACAAACACAGAAACGGTGCCTTTCTCAGCTGAGTGACTGAACGCGTCCGACCCAGCCGGAAAGCGAGTGACTGGATTGAATGATAGACACGATACAATGGAGACAGATAGGGAGGTTTTGGCCTGTAACCCCACATCACTATTGTGCTGGCCCGCGAGTCGCCAGGGTCACAGACGTTGCCGGAGGAGAGATCAACAGCAACAAAGCAAACATCGATAAGCCTTTGGCAGCGTGGCAGTAGTTTCGCGATAGAAGGAACATAATGAATAAGAAACCTTTTATTAGTGCACCAAACTAAAGCTTCCAGATCAATGGCAACTTTAAAGACTCATCTCACTCAAATCAAAACAAGCATGTTTTTATTGCCGTCTCTATTGTCATCCCTCCGAATAGAGGTGGTCTCAGTCTTCAAGGGGTAAATATACCTTTGAGATTTTTCTTGAACCAGTGCACCAGTTTTTTTATTTTTTTATTATACAGTGCTTTTGATTTTTATGATTGCCAAAGCTTTTGAACACTACAATTTATGACCTGTCCACGTCAATAGTGTTTGGAATTAGGAACAGAAATAGCAGGTTTACTAAAACTTGAGCACATAATATAATAATAGTTTACATGGAGACATTGCATGGAGGCATTTCGAAAAAGAAATGCCTACAATTGGAAAGATTAAAAGTGAAGAGGGGTAGCATTGTAATATTCATGCAGGAGAGAGAGAGAGAGAGAGAGAGAGAGAGAGAGAGAGAGAGAGAGAGAGAGAGAGAGAGAGGGAGAGAGAGCAACAGCAGTTGTGGCATCTGTGTGGGTCACAATGTTGAAGTCCAATCTTGTTTTATCAAATTAATAGTGGCCTTCCCAACACGCCTCCATGCGCACACACACACACACACACACACACACACACACACACACACACACACACACACACACACACACACACACACACACACACACACACACACACACACACACACACACACACACACACACGCACAAGGCCGCAACGCACTGTCACCACTTAATCATGTTATTCACGGCCGGCTGCAGTACAACACACTCACACCAACTCCAAAACAGTCTCACAAACTGTTGACACACGACTCACGCAGTCCACATGAGACTGTAAGTGCACAATGTTTATTTGTTGCTCGTACGGACATGAGTACATAAACATATGGTTATACACTTTGCAGCACATTTATAAATCCTCTGAAGGTCAAACAGAATATGTTATTGAGATGCCTCTCTTCAACCTTTTGCTGCAGTGGAAATATTGCTCAATTAAACCATGATATACATTAAGTCCATAAATGAACATCTGAAATTGTGTTATTCTTCTCTAATTATTTCTTAAAGGCACAATTCGCCATTCAAAACCATGCTGCAGTAAAGGACTTGCCTTGTGCAGTACTCCATTCGAGCAGCACAACCCATGTGGAAAAACAACATTAGGGCAGCAATTTCATTTATTCCTTCATTCATTTAAAATGGATTACAGCTATAATGCTGCATTCTGTAAATGATAATCTTAACAATAATAAAATGCACTTCATTATACTCCATGGGCAAATGAATGCCCTGGAGCACATAATATGAAATGAAGGTTGGTCGAATACTATGCAGACAATACACCATTGGGTCTAAAGATCATCCTGGACCACAACTTACTGGAACAAAAGTGGATAGCAATTATGCATGAGTGACATTCAGGTATTGTATTGTTGTATGGACAAGGACACATCTCAGTACCTTGACCCCTTCTCAGAGCTGGCCGATAGCTATTCAAACAGCTGTTTCTTTTAAAATAGAGCATCACTACTTTTCTTTTCCAAGTCTAAATCAACCCATGCAATTAGAATTATATAAACAAACAAGAATGAGTCCTTTTCTGCACCATTGCTGTGAAGGAGAATGAATCGGCTGCAATTCTGATGGACGTCAATGGAAACGGCGGATACGCGTTCCAAACAAACACCTATAGCTAAATGTGTACAGTCGCCCGATGAAGTTCATGCAGACGACTGAGCATCTAAGTAGATAAGCAAGATATGTCCAGGAGCACCGGATCTATGCGACCGTGCTGCACACACGGAGGCAGCAATTCTCCGTCTTAAGTTCACTCAATACACAGAGTCACAGTGCTCCGTTCTCAAGGCTTTTTTCCCCTCTTCTGTACGATTTAATTTAAGAACTCCAAGCATGACCGTCTCCTCACTGCCTTCACCTGGCAGTTCGGTGTGAGACCACATGTATTTCAGATGAGCCAACTGTGCAACTACACTAAAATGTGAATGCAAAGTCAGAACTTTCAAAAGGAGAAACACAATTTCCAAAAGAGTACAGAACATTTGACTAAGGAATACACACCAATTCAAAACGCGACCTCTATCAGACGGCTGTGTGAGCGTGATCGGACCCAACGGGTTTGGGTCCCGGAGCACATGCACAAAAGAAGCTGTTGACGGAAATAAATATGGATGGCACTCCGGTGAACACCAGGGTTGCCATATGTGACTCGTTGTTTTCGGCCCAAACAAGGTAAAAACTCACACACCTCAACAAAAACAACCCAAATCTCAGCCTGTGTAGAAATCATGTTAAAACAATAAATCGATTATATGTGTAATAATAAACAAGTCCATAAACACACAAATGCACAAAATAAACAAAGTTAAAAGGTTGGAGAATTTGTCTAACCAATTGGGGGATAGTTGCCATATCTGGCAACACTGGTGAGTGTGTGTACATCCATTTTGATCCAAGTGGTGGTTAAACACAAGCCGAGAAAATGGAGACAAAATGATGGAGAGAAGAAGGAGAACGAGGGAAAAAAGAGAGCACGGCTTTTAATATTTCAGTGGAGCCACTTCCTCCGGCGCTTATCCTTGATGTTAGTCACACGTCAATGACGAAGCAGTGGCATGTAGAAAAACATCTGAATTGGTACCACATATGATCGGGGCCTGGAAAACATCCGAATAGGAGTTTTCACATGGCCACAAAATAGGTTGGGTATGAGTCACTTGTTAGTAAAAAAAAAAAATCTGAATTGGGTGACATTTCCCTGCAGTGTGAACGAGGCCTAAATCATGACATGAACCTCAAAGTCAAGCTGGTCAATGGACCCTAAAGGTTATAATTTGAGGGTTTCATTCAATAACATGCTGAAAGTTAAACAAAATGTTAAGTACGAACGCAACCTTTGTAAGTCAGGAGAAGCCTGAATATTTCAATGTCATCTGAACGAAATGAAAAAAGAAAAAAAAAGATACTTTATGAACCAAAATCTTAGACTTACTTTGGTGCCAATAAGACCAAAAACAAGTGTGGCAACTATATTACAGAGGGCAAGTACTTTGCAACATAACAATAGATAGACAGCTGTCAAAAGCAGAATACATTGAAATCTCATTCATCAACAATGTCCTTCTGCTGTCTGTGCAATTGTCCAACTTCAAATATCAGTGTTTTATCATTTATATTCAACCCTGACTCTTTCAGAAAGATCAAATGTTCTTCTATAAAGGAATAACAGAACCTCCACATGGACGATGAATCATCCTGCACTTGGCAGCACCTGCAGAGTTTGGCTGTGTCGGACAGCAATTTGTCACATGTGCCAATAAATGTGCTTCCCGCTACTAATGTGGTATGTTTACTGTTTAACTTACAACACACAGGAAACAGCAGCTCTGGGTCAACATATCTGTTAAATTTTTTTCACCTTCAAAATGGAGTTGTTTTTTCCTGCTACATATACCACCATGGACAAGCGTGGGGTGTTAAAATTACATAACCTGAACTGTAAAGTTGCTCTTGTGACTTTCCTTGTCCGAATCCTTCCCTTAATCCATTTACTGCTTCTACACGCACGTGAAGAAAAGCATTGAGGTTGTTTTTGTGTATTGGCGAGCATCTTCTATTCTGTATACCATTTTACATGTAAACAATCATAAGCCTGGACGAGTGACTGCACTTGAATGAAGTAAAGATGAATCTTTTGTGACAGCCAGAAAGCTATTAGCCGAACACGTACACACTAAGTGACGTTACAGAATCCACGTCTGAAAAGGGATTTTAGTAAATGGCACAGATGCGGCATTAGGCAATCCGGCAGGTGACAACGTGATGGGCAGAGAGGTAGTGAAAGATTAGGGGGAAGGCCAAAGTGCATCGCTCAGGCTTGTTTTCCTCCATTTGTTTTTCTGCACTTTCTCTCTCCACCTTTCTCGCTCTGTCTCTGACAGTTGCTGTTCCACTAACGCCACCTCCACAATTAGCGTCTTCTCGCCGACTACCACACACACACACGCACGCACACGCGCACGCACACACACACACACACACACACACACACACACACACACACACACACACACACACACACACACACACACACACACACACACACACACACACACTGACACCCCAGGGCCCTGCACAACCCAAACAGCAAAATTAGACATCCCCTAAACAAAGCACACACTCTGTAATTACTCTGTAATGTTACATAGCACAGGGGACTCAACAAAAGCCATTTTCTCTGGATCAACCAGTAGCGAGTGCACACGCCATCACGCACACACACTCCATACTTGTGTCCCATGTGTGTTTGACTGTGTACATTTATATTGATTTCACTGGGCAGAGAATTCCCACTGGCTGTTGTCTGGCTTGTGAGTATGCAGCACAAGTGTGTGTGTGTGTGTGTGTGTGTGCGTGTGTGTGAGAGTGTGTGTATTTGAGCATAAGCTGCATGTATGGGCATGTGTGTGCTTGCTTTCACATATGTATGTGCGGTATGTGTGTGCACCTGACCTCGGCTGCACATAAAAAGACAGAGCAATTGGATTTCTTCATCTTGTGTTGCTCAGTTAGGTAGGAAAACCATGCTCGGTATCAAGAGAAGAGTCACACAGATATACAAAAACACACACTCATCTAACAACCCCCCCCCCCCTTCATCAAGTTGCTTTCCCTTCTCCAGAATGGGACATAACTAATTTCTCCAGACAGAACGACAACACAAACACAGGCCACAACACTTGTGCCGATACCGTTTTTGACAGGACTCCCCTCAGCTCCAACAATCTACATCCACCACCTACACCCCCCTCCAAAACCCCATACTGATCTCAATACAACAGACACCCCCTCAAACCCGCCCACCCTAGCCCTGCTCCCTCCTCCTCCTCCTCCTCCTCCTCCTCCTCCTCCTCCTCCTCCTCCTCTTCACCGCTCTGCCCCCAAGTCAGCATAGATATTTCTCCAAGTCCAGAAGCAATAAATTAAATCTCTGTGCCAAGCCAAGTAGTGTGAAATCACATTAGATCTTAATCAAGGACTATTGTGTTTGCCTTGTTGCATTCGCTCTTTGAAAAGTGCCGCGTTTGTTATGGAGTTTGTAAGTTTATTTCCATTAAGATTGCCAGAAACACAAAGATATGTCCTTTACACAATAGTCACTACACATTATACAGTTACAACTGTGTGCTAATCACTTTAATTCCCCTTTCCTTGAAGTGGCTTTCTGACACAACCACACAGAACTTGTTCCTCATAGTTGTGGGTTTAATATAATCTTATAATAAACACAAACACCCCGAGCACACAATACCCATGGATGTGTTTAAAACTATTCGATAAATAACATATGTGGCCATAAGGAAACAAATAAGAACATTCTACAACCAATAATAGGAATGAGCTATAACCCACTCTTTAGGAGAAGACAGGATTTGGAGCAGTTAATGTTTACAACGTGGATGGTGGATGTTAAAAATAAACAGTTTCTTTGAGAGCGATCACCGGCCTCACAGCAAGAAAAGTTCAACATCATCCCCTATCATGTCTTGACTGATCCTGTCCTCAGTGTTGTGGGAATAAGTCACTGTTGGGTTTGACTGTTGCCATTTCTGAATTAGATGGTTTTGGACAGACATGCAGAAATATCCTTTTGGAATGCTTAACAAACATTTATGCTTCTTCTTTTTATTTTTGGTCTGAAAATGCTCCAAGTATCTCTGTGGAAACAGGAAAAAACACAAGTTGGTATGGTTTTTTACTTTCGTCACAGTTTAATCAACCAGGCCAGAGTTTGGACGTGACTCCAGAACCTTTTTGACATAGCCTTGGTTATATCTGCCACGTGTGGAAATTCAGATGCCAGCCTTCACAAATCACCAATTTGACCCCACTAAGAGCGAGATTAATTCAGAGTTGGCCTTAATTGGCTCAAAGCTGGAAAGTGTGAACAGCTCAACATATTGAGCTGTGACAACCAAGACTGCGGCGCTATTCACACCTGGCATCACAATGTATGTCGGATGATCTGATGACAAGTGGACAGTTTTAATTGCAGGTGTGAATGCACTGAGGGTACACAGAGCTCTGACCACGCAAACCACATTCGAATGGCGTGTCTAATCACCTAAGGCCCTGTTGCTATAAGGAGTGAAAGGGCCTGGCGTTTCACCAATAAACCATAAATCTTGAAAGATTTTACTAAATTTGACAGTTTTAATGGCAACAGGGAAAATGTGTACAATAATGGAATACATTAAACCAAGCATTTATCTCCATCTACCATTCGGAGATGCTATTAACACCTTTGCACATAACGCACAACCAATCTTCTAATTAAAGGGATTTAAAAGAATTTTCTTAAAAAATTGTGCTTTTGGACCAATGATTCATTTGCTTTAATTCATCCTCCATCCATGACCGGAGGATTCAGGGTAAAAAAATATTTTTTTTTAAAAACCCACGTGAAGACTTGACTACAAACACAATGGCATGTACTTAAAGCAATACTTACTGCTTCAGAAGACCTTCACAATGTGACCTTCACGACACAACATTGACTATTCACACAATCTTGATCGACGAACAGTTGATTCAGCATTCAAAGCATTCAGGAAGGGGTTTCAATGATAATGGGAAGAAAAAAAAAGTAACCCTCACCCCAGAGAGATGGTATGCTGATGAGGAACATATCAGGCTTTTTATAAATACACATACCCCTCTTCACAAAAACATGTGTCTCCTATGCAGACTGTGGTGAGTCATTCACCAAGACAATCACTCACAAATTTAACTCAACATGTATTCTCAGAGAGGTGAACAAGTTAAGATGAGAACTTGTGATGCTCCAAAAAATGTATTTAAAAAAAAAAGTTTGAGTGCCTATTGAATGGACACTGAATAGATTACCAATAAATCCAGTTCAATCTGAACGGCTTTCATTGAGGTCAGAGTCAATATTAGACAATCAAGAAGTTTTGACTTGAGATAGAGTGAGTTGTGCATTGTGGGAGAATAAAAGCAGAGAAAAGAAGAAAAAATATGTGTTCACAATGAAAAGGTCACTCGCAGTACAAAAATCTTCATAAGATGAGAACTGAACTTTGGTCACTGAAGCTGAAAGAAAAATCTATACGGCCATCCGCCATGACCCCATGCATTTACTTCCCTCTGTACAACTCTGATGTGACTGTTGAGTGTTTCTCTCTGCATCTCCAAGCAAGTAAATAAACGCCAGTTCAACACACCAAAAGAAATGTGGAATTGTAATAAAATACACATATGAAACAGTTCTGACTTCCTTTTCTGAGTGGTCATCTTGCTTCTCTCTGTGCGTTTATGCGTTTTTATAAGTGGGCTCTTGAGTGGATGACTGTATTCACTCTGTCCGTCCCTTTTATTTCCTTGTTTTTATACAAAGTTCCCTGTTTATTGGCAAGTAACCTCAGCTGTCGTCTGTGTTGGGATCAAACGAGAGGAAAGTGCTAACATGCAATCTCTGATGCATCGTCCTTTCTCCAAAAACTTGTATTGTGAGGTTTGGGATTTTGACCCAGCCAGCCAACACCGTAGAGTCGCAGTAGAACTATGAATCAGACACCAGGATGAATACGATTTAGTCAAATATATTTAGTTTTTCTCCTTCAGCCACGAGCTGTAACTAATCCTTTCACATTTCTAAGGGAGATAGTCACACAAGAGTCAAACACAACATGGGTAACAAGCAACCCATTTGTAAATCACAAGAGATTCAACAATGGAGAAAAATGTAACTTTGAATGAAACATCCACACAAGTACCTTTGAAAGTGAAAGTACATTGATCTCATTATTATACCCGTAAATGGATTAGCCCAATATTGGATTCTTGTCACACAGAAACCTATTCTGAAGAGATGAGAGGCTAAATCAGGCCCAGTTTACAGAAGGTTTCAAGTGAAAACGTATTGTTTTTGTGTTCTCGTTTCAGAAAAGTTTCACATTTACACAGCAACGTTCGTAAAATGAAATCCATTGTTGTTAATGTCCATTTCGCGATTATGCGGAAGGACTACTTACTGCAGCCGCAGTGCGCATGTGCAGTAGCAACATTTTCCAAAACCTGTGTTTTCCCTTGTTTCTTGGGAGATAGACAGTTTTCTAAAAGATCCACCTTGGAAGCCATTTTCAAAAAGTTACATTTTCAGATGATCCAATTAATGTTGTTGTGTAAACGGACACACAATAAAAAGTTTCCATTTTCACTTGAAAACAACAAAAAAAGAGTGGTATTATGGTGTGTCCTTGGTGTATTCATGAGGCTTATAAAGATCACTACAATGTTTACAGGCAATTAGTAAAAAAACAGGAAGAAGTATGCTTGTGAGGCCAGCTGACAAACTGTTATTCAAAGTATATTATTTATGACAGCCCTTTATTAGCCTTTAACTTGTTCATCATGGTGTGTTAATCTATTCATGTAGGGCCTTGCTCTCATGAGTTATATGACGTGTTACATTGCTCATGTGAAGTGCATTACTCCAGGTAAGAGCACCTGCTGATACTGAGCGGTAGTTTTTGTGCCAAGTACAAAATAAGTGAAAATAATCACGAGTACATGTTTGAGAAGCCAATTGAAATTACGAATCAGGTGCCATAAGCTGCATACTCCAAAGTTAAATGTGTAATCTGAACAAATTCCACAAATGCAACCAGAAGTCAGAGGAGGAAGAGGAGGGGGGAAAGCCTCTTTTCCAGTCCTGTGCTCTGACATGGCTCACCTAACACGCTTTCACTGATCACATTGCAGCAGAAAAGTCCATGAAAACATGACAGGAAAGGACTTTGCATGGTCACTAACAGTGCGGCATCCTTGATACGTGAACACGTACATGGAAATATTTGAAATATAAGACCCGTTGAGCCTTTGTCTGTGAGTGAAGAGCCGCTGACAAAGTGTTTTGCATTTGTGTTTGCCTCAGTGTGGAGGCCACACATTTGCGCAAACACTCCAGACAATGCACTCCCATGCTCCTTGTCACGTTGCTTTTCTCCCTTTTCTCTCAGCCTCTCGTCCCATTTTCAATTTCCTCGTGTTTTTCTCGCTACTTGTCTCAGTTTTTCCCCCCCTCAGTAACAAGGGACACTCCATCAATTTCCACAGTTCTCCTTCACTTGACCAGTGCTATTGGAGCAAGGAACCACAAACAGGCAAAAGAACAAAAAAAAGGTTAGATTATGGATTTGATGTCAGTGTCAATTAGTGCGAGGAGAGGAGAGGAGCAGCGGAGAGAGAGAGAGCAAGGGAGAGAGAGAGAGAGGAAATAGATTGAAAGTGAGCTCTTGGCATCATATAAGTAACACTAATGGACAAGCAAAAATTAGAAAACCCTCAAATGCAGGCTCATGACAAAACGGAAATATTTTACAAAAAAACTAGTCCATATGAACCTTGATGTGATTTAAACGAAGATAAAATGCGTGTTTGCTGGGAACAGCAATGGTGTCGAACAAAAATATCAAAAAGGACCTGACAGTGAATGCTTTTGGTGCAATCCACATATTATATTCATCATTTTACTCTTTTAAATGAACTTCTGGCATTTTGATGAATGAATGATAAAAGTCTCAGAATTTTCTGAATCTCACAAAAAACAAAGTCGAGCTGCATTGTCTGAGTTGATTCTAAGCAACTATGAAAAAAGCTGTTAATATTTATAGAGGTAAAAAGGGAGAAGAAAATATTTTTGGGGTATTTTCTGCAAAACTCTAATCTTTTATGGTGCTCTAAGAACACATCAATTCATTTTATGACAAACTCTGAACTCAATGGAAAGTTACCAGAAGAAAATACAAAAGCAAGTTTCTTTGTCAGGAAGAAATGAATCGGACAATACAACCTTACGCTCGCCCAACATTGTCAACTTGTGACAAAGTCTCCTTTTTAGACGTTAAATGTGCACCACATCTTGCTTGTGTTAGCTCAAGGCCTGCAGGTCACGCGTTGCCGTCACCCAAACCAGGTCGCACTGTATTCGAGCATTTCATGCATGTATAATAGAAGGCCTGCCTGAGGAAATTGTGAGTGACAGAAATTGAGGAAAGTAGACACTGTATTGATCTCCACCGCTGCCGCCGAGGCAGAGAAGGGGCAGGGAAAGAAAGAAGAGCATGGATGAATGAGTAACCTATGATAAAACAGCTCCTCCAGGAGCCTCGACACACACTCTGGCACCCGAAGCTGGCGGTTTTCACCCAAGTTACAGTCAAACATCTTTTTTTTTTCTCACTTACTTCAGTGGTGAAAACACAATCGTAAGTCATGCAGATGGTTTCATTTGAAGACACAAAGATGCAGCTGTGGAGCATTGTGAAAGTTGTGAAAAATGCAAAAAGGCCTTTTTTTAATGAACCATTAGTAGATTCAGAGACAATAGCACAACTTTAATCCTTTGGCATTTATCAAATAATAAACTCTCGATAAAAAAAAGACTTATCTCATATGTTTATGATTTATACTGCAACCAGATACTTTCTTTACTGTCATCTTTATACACACACCAATTAAAACATGGACACACATTTAATTGTGTCTACTGATACAGCTCCTTAAATCTTCGCACTGGTCTTCTGATGTGGTGAAATTTGAAGATGTCAGTCACTGGGAATTACATCAACCCCCGATGTGATGAAGATTAATTCGATTTGGTTTGTGGCACACACAAAATTCTTCTTCTTTTTTTTTTTTTACACTCACAGCATTAATCAGCGACAACTCTTTCCAGAAACCATGTCCGATCACTCCGGGAAATATACCATCAGGCGCTCCACACTACGACGAAAACAACATTAGATTTTATTGAGCAAAAGAGAAAGCTCAATAGTTGTGTGAACATTTTGACTAAAACATAAAATAAAAATTGTACCCTGAAGATAATCTGAATGAATGAACCTCAATACATTAAATGTGACTGCATTGCCATATCCTAAAGCAGATGGAACAAAGACAACATGTAGATTAATTCCCATTCGGCTACATGGAACCAACATTTTTTATTTTTCTTTATTCTTACTGATTACATAGGTGGGCACATTGTTCCACCAGTTAAGATGAGTGCAGTGAAATGAAAAGGGTAAACAGAGCAGAAGAGAAGATGTGAGTGAGGTGGGGATGGAAGCACAGGGGTGGCGTGAGACTGTTTGCCATCTGACTTCAGACCAGAAACAACCAGTGGAATGACAAATGTGTGTGTTTATGCATGTTTGCATTTGTGCACATGTGTATTAGATGGGAGGGCAGGGTGAGGATACTGGTATTTTTTTTTTCTTTTTTTCTTCAGAGGACATGATGTCTCACTGTGCCACACACGCTTACACACACACGCACATACAGTCGGGCAAACACACACGCCGTGTGTCACTGCGCATTACCGTTGCTTTCTGTGGGCACCGCGTCCAGACAATGACAGGCAGGCAGGAGCCACAGCATAATGAGAGAGAGCAGGGGCCTTCGCTCGCACACATGTTTGCGCCGCCACACAACCACACACACAACCACAACCACACACACACACACACACACACACACACACTTCTACGTGCACGCACAAACGCAGAGGGCAGTCGGCTTCACTCCGTCCCCTAGCCTCTCAATTACCCAGCAGGCTTTTAGTGCCACTCTGCTCCACTACAGCAAATTACCCAGGGCCCTGTCTCACTTAGAGACCTGTGACTGTGTGTGTGTGTGTGTGTGTGTGTGTGTGTGTGTGTGTGTGTGTGTGTGTGTGTGTGTGTGTGTGTGTGTGTGTGTGCGTGTGTGTGTGTGTGTGTGTGTGTGTGTGTGTGTGTGTGTGTGTGTGTGTGTGTGTGTGTGTGTGTGTGTGTGTGTGTGTGTGTGTGTGTGGTGCTCCAGCGTGTGGCTCTGAAACGGTGGCTGGAGCCCAGCAGAGGCATGTGAAAAGCTAATAAAAGTGTTTGAATGCAACTGCCATTAGGCTAATACCTCTCCACAAATATGACACACACATGCACACACACACACACACGCACGCACGCACGGAGGAGAGAAGAGGCACCCGGTCAGCTGCAATGCCCTCTCTTAGATCAAATGTATCTCTCTGGCTGGCTGAGAGAGCTGCCTTTATTGAATGACTTATTAAAGAGTGGTTAGCCGAAGAATATACTGATACAAATGGCCACTGATGGCTGTTTAATTTCAACACAATTTGGTGCAACTTCGTGAAAATCCATTCCTCCCCCGCCTGCCTCAGCCCTCGGCGTTCGGGGTAATCCGCGGCTGGCTGAAAATCTGCAGGTTTCACACAGTGCAGACGTATTTCAAATTAATTTCAGTCTGTATCAGATCTTCACTTTACTGAACGCTTCCTTTTAAACGTACAGAAAATGCAGCAGCATTGTAAGGTCACAGAGACATAGACATCCATCAACTCGTCGATATTGATCTGTCAAACAGCTGGCGTGTACTTTAAAGGGAGCAACATTTCCTCTTCGATTCTTCACTAAAGTTGCACAATTCAAAGAAATGCTGTTTAATTACAGTCACTGAGCTGATAAATAACACAAAGGGTTGCAGCATCTACTAAAACAACACCTATTATGTGGCCCGCACAAACTAATCTATGACTTTCCACTGAGAAAGTGTGCAACATATTGCTAAGAAATCAATCCATGAGGAAATATTCAGTGAATACATCTTCGCAAGTTACCTTTTTTGCCTGAGAAATCATTGAACATGGGGGAGGGATGTAATAATTATAGAAACAGGAGAGTATTTGTTCTGAAGAAATTATATAAAATGGCTTTTAAGTGCCAGGTCGAACAAATATTCATTTGGGAAAACAAAATGCTCATGAACTGAGTGTTTTAAGCAAAAGCTTTAGATGCAGCAAAGACAAAATAGAATGAAGTAAATCTCAACAGGAAATCTCGAGGAAATCTCAACAGTAATCAAAATAGTATTTTATTGTTAAAAGAAGAACTGCAGCGTTTCATGAGAAAAGGCTAAATGTGTGTAAAGATAATGCCCCTGTGCAGCAGCTTCTCTATTTGTCTGCAAGAATGAGTAAATGTGAGAATGCAAATCTTGTTGAATGTGCTCAGATCAGGCGTCGCTTTTGACCAGAGACTTTCCAAATTTGACATGAGAAAACTCGATTAATGGGTTTAGAAGAGGTTTGAATACACAAGTTAATGTTTGCTGCCCATTACATACTGCACTGATAATGCCTGTGGGCAGTACTCTTTCTGTCAGTTAACATCTGCTTTTAAACAAATGTTAACTTATGGAGAACATAGTTTACTGAGGTGTCAAAAAGAAGTAATACAGTAAATACCTTGGAGCGATGCATGAACAATTCCTACATATGGACAGTATAATGATCTTTCAATCCAAATTATATTCATGGTATGACTTTCCTCCACTTATTTACACAAAGTCAACAGCCACAATTTGGTCTGAAGTGCATGTTTCATCAATTAATGTGTTTATAAATCTAGTGGTGCTAAGCCGAGAGTATTTATTCGTCACGAATTCCTTTGAAAATAAGTCGTTTGAGCTACTTATTCACACTACAGGATGACGATAAAGAAGTCCCATCATTATGAAAAGAATCAAAGTGTTACAAGGCGTGGCCTTTTCCATTGATGGGACGTTTGTGTAAACAGTTGTTCACAATGCTTGGCCTTTACCAGTAGCTGCTGTGTTAAAGATCAGAGGTGCTGCCAAAAAAAAAATGAAAGAAACTATTCACAAGGTGTGTGCACCCACGTACACACACACACATACACACAGTGGCATGAACCTTCATTGGCTGAATATATTTCAACAAAATGTAACAACATCTTCATTTAACTTCAGCACAACATCAAATCCGATGAAATCCACCTGCAGCTCGCACCTAATTGAGCAGATTGGTGTCATATTGACTAGACTGCAGAGGAGATGATTTGTACCCGAAAAGAAGATGAAGAAAAGCAAAATTGGTGGGAATGAGTCAGACAGAAGAATGCACGATGTGTTTGTGTCTGTACGCCATTGTGAACACACATGGAAACACACACACACAAATCTCCATTTATTTACTTTTGCCCGAGTTGCCTTGTTAGCTGTGCTCGTGTGCATGTCCACGCCACGCTTGTTTGCATGATGTTATGTTCACGTATCTGTGCGTGCGCGCCGCGCATGCCTTCACTGCGCGTGTGTAATAAGAGATGTGTTAATTAACCAACGGTTCTGTCCTGGTGTTACTGTGAGAGACGGGGAGGAAGAGGAGGCCGGCGGAGAGACAGACCGGGAGAAAGAGAGAGAGAGAGAGAGAGAGAGAGAGAGAGCGAGAGAGAGAGAGAGGATCAAAGCAGGGGTCTGTGGCCAGGGGGCCCCCTCTGTGCTTTAGATGAAATGTGGCGGCTGCAAACTTTAAAGACTTCCTGCCATTAGCCTGGACCTTGTCCCCTCGCAGGCCCAGATCTCCTCCTGCTTACCACCCCCAAAACAATGACAGGGAGAGCGAGAGAACAAGAATAAGATAAGGGAGAAAAAGTACAATAACTATAATGATGATGGAAAAAAAAAGTGTCAAATGAATAAAGCAAGATAACAATGTTCTTCAACCCTCTAGTTTGCAAACACATAGAAATAGAAGGAAATTTGTGTTGCTTGCTGATAAACTGGTCCATCAGTCAGTTAGCACCCCATCACAGAGCAAGCGCGCACACACACACACAGACACACACACACACACACACACACACACACACACACACACACACACACACACACACACACACACACACACACACACACACACACACACACACACACACACACACACACACACACACACACACACGCGCGCGCGCTTACAGGGAATTTAGCATCAACGTCAAACCTCAAACACTTGTGTCTGGGCTGTGGGAGCTCAAACAGAACATGTAAACTCCACCAAGAAAGGACTTGAACTGCGGACATTCTCGGGAAACTGATAAATTGTTCATTTACCCACAAATCAGAAATGAAGATGAGATGGAGTCATTGCAGCCAAACATGGCGACGTAGAAAGGAAAATATGTTCAGACCGCTCTCCGTTTCAGAGACCATTTCACTTGGAAAATTTGATCTTCAACTTTCAGATGCCTGACATTTTCTAATGTTTTTAGAGTTTGAGAAGATGATGTTTTTGCCACTCAGGCAAACGCTTAAGTCTTTGGAAAAAAAAAAAAGTACTGAAAAGTTTTCAGTTTTAAAGTTAGAAGGAAACAAATATCCTTTGAAGGACATTTTTCTTTCCCATAGACTCGCAACCAACTCCTCTCCAGTCGGGGGGTGAACAGAGCTCATAGAATTCTGGTTCATTTTACAACTATGTGGTTTACAAGTTCTATTGAATCCTATTCTATGAGGGGGGAGTTCTCCTGTCCTGTTCAGGTAATGTTTGACACGCACAAGACATGGCAAAGTTTAAACAAAGTGACAGTTAGAAGTGGATTTATATTTGTGACTGAAGAGTGAAATCATGTGCAAACATTTGTGTTGATTTGAGGAAATCGGCTAATCCGGTCCAAAATGAAGGAGCACACAGGGAACAAGCTCTTCTATTCTTGTGTGTGTGTGAGTGTGTGTGTGTGTGTGTGCGTGTGTGTGTGTGTGCGTGTGTGTGTGTGTGTGTGGTTGAGTTCTCCGGCTGCCTCGGAGCAAGCACCTCCACCTGGCCTGTATTAGAAAGAGGAAGTGTCTTTACTGTCCTCTTTCCAGGGCACACTCACAAACGCACACACACACACACAAGAGCTGGGGGCACGATCTGACCATCTCTTTGGGCGGCGGTGAGCATAGGAAGCTCACCAAGGGCTAACGAGGGAGGATCAAAGCGTGCATTACCATGCCTCCCCTCTCCCTCTTGCCCTGTCTCTCTCAGTCTCTTTTCCTCTCTCCACCGTTCACAAGCAATAAGAGGCCCGCCGGCCGGCTGTCCTTGTGCTTGTTAGGCAGTGACAATAGGACGTGCCCTGAGCAAAAGGAAATGAATTATTTACCCCGCTCCCTCTTGTACTCTTGAAGAAAGAGAAAAAAAAAAAAATCCTTTTCTTGTTTTACCATTGAACTTGCGGCCCTTGTATTACACGCGCGCCTTGTTCTGCGGCCTTAGATGTTAAACGCTCGGAATAATTCTGTTTCCCGCTTTTCTATCACTGCACACTCACACACACGGACTCGCACACAAAACAGAGAAGGGCGGCATACTTGAAGAGATATGCACATGCATTGTGTGCAGACAAGGCTATTACCATATGCGTGCACTTGATAAAATCTAAATGCAGTTTTTTTTCCCTCTTCCCTTGTGGAGTTCAGGGCGAACGCACAAAGAGTGTCCGAGAGCACTGAGATACAACAGCAGAGAAGTTTGAAGAGAAGGCGCCGTAGTTACTGTGGTTATATGTGTGTGTTTGCGTCAGACACCGCTCCTGAGAGACATACATGTTAGTTATTAGTCTTATTATAAGGAAAATATTGAATTCACAATCAGACTGCATATCACATGACCTCTGGTGAGTTATTCACAATCCAGCGCTGACCTGCCAAGGTAACGGGCAAGAGCTGGCAGTGGCTGACATGAGTGCAGAGTGTGTGGGAGTCATTATTTTACCCTCTCTGTGGGGTCTAGAATCTGGAAGTGTCTCCCGAGAGCAAATCGGCGGACCTCGCAAGGTTCTATACATTTTTACTGGTCAAAATTAATTTGTGGCGGTCAATGTTTTGCCACATCGCTGTGATGGCTATGGTCCAGCTGCACAACGGTGTAGAGATTAGCACTCGCTCCTCAGTTTAAATCCAGGTTGTCTTTGGTGCCTTGCTATGGGGTGTTTGCATGCTCTCTCTGTGCTTGATTTAGATCTGTGCTTCGATCTAACAGACTAAAAACATGCGTCTAAAGCAAACTGGTGTGAGACTGTGTGTGATAGGCCAGTCCAGGGCGTAGCCTGCTTCCACTGAGCTGAGGTCAGTTTCACCACCGTGTGATAAAGTACAATAGACGATGTATAATTAAGCTTAAGGTAAAGGAGAAGAAAATTCAGGTGCATGCATAAAGGCCAAAGCAGCCAGATGGCTCAGAACTAAGTTTCAGCATTCATTTTGCAATAAAGCTTGGCTTAAGTTTTGTACTTTGCGAAGAGGATGAGCTCTCTTCATGAAGACAGGCCCACAAACACACACGTGTGTCTGTGAGTGGTTGAAGGTACTTTTTGCACAGCACCACATGCCCTTGGTGAAGTGCTGCCATAATTATTTCACTTATTCCCCACACGCACTCTACCCACCTCTCTCCCTTCACAAATCACACTTTTTTCCTCATCATAATTCTTCGTCACAGTTCTTCCTCCTCCGCCTCCTCGTCTTCCTCTCCTCTCTTTCCTCATCTGTCCGCCCCTCCTTATTTTCTGTCTCCGCTTATCTTTCTTCCTGGCCCGGGCTCTGTTCTTAGGGGCTATAATGACTGTCTTTGAAACAGGGGGGGGGGAGGTAATGGTCACCTTGATAATGATGTCGCGTTGGTGAAGCGGCGAGAGTGGTGGGGGCGGAGTGTCGGCCTGTCAGCGCGGATTCACCTCGTTTGCTCTCCTGTCCTGAGATCAGAAAGAGAGCGGAAGCTCCAACGGTAAAACTACAGATTGTTCTTTTCTTTGCTCTTATTTCCTTCTTTGATTCCATGCTCCTCTCTCTACCCCACCCTGTTAGATCAATACTCGGAGGCCGGGGGCTGACACAATGTGCTGCAGGCTACGCTGGGGCCTGTGTGGGCCCTAGACAATCCATCCCTATACACTTCTACTGGTGGGGGACATGAAAGCGCCTTCATTAGCTGCGCCAAAAGACTCATATATTTCTCACAGGGCATAAAAGGCCATTGTAAAAACGCCCTCTGTTCCCTTTCAAACATAAAACGTGTCAGACGGCACAAAAGGATTCCAGTCGTCACAGAGAGCGAGGATCATTACCGAACAAGTCGGCAGGGGAAAGAGAAACAGGCCGTGCAAAGTGAATGCGGCAATGAGAGAAAAATCATGATTAGAGGAATACAGTGAGAGGATTGGAGTGAGAGTTTCAAGTAGCCTTAAAGGGAAGATGTGGAAAGCCGAGAGCGGAGAAGTGGATCAATGGAGAAAAATGGCCGTGAGGAGGAGAAAGCGATATCGCCACATGGCAGAACATTTCCAGGTATTTCTTTATGCTTCAGGCAGCGCCGTCTCTTTTTCTTTTTCTTCCTGACTTTCTGTGTGCACAAACCTTGAGTTAGGGGAGCATCTGCTCTAAAAGCTCCTTCCTGGAGTCCTTGGGTAGATAATGACTGCACTGCCAGTCTATTATGAACCACACAGGCCTTGCACACCGTTGTCCCAGCCTCTCCCAAACAGAGCCTCCACAATGAAGCCGGCTTTCTGGATTTCAATGGCCCTGTGTGCCCCCCCCCTCTCCCTGCCTCCTCCTCCTCCCCGCATCCATCTGCAGGGAAACTGACCCCACGCATGACTGGCAAAGGAACTCAATTACTGGTAGGGTGCCACGGTCAAAGCTGTCTCAGTTTCACAATGTCCAAACTAACATTGTTCCGGTAGCATATCTCTGTGCGTGGAGGGAAGGTTGTTCCTAGAGAAATATAGCTGGAATTCAGCTGTGGTGAGTTCTGCCGACAAAAAAAATAAATAAAAAATACACACACGTAAAAAAAAATAAAATAAAAAAGATGACGCTTTGGATATCAGTGCTGAGACCCCTGACAAAAGAGACTGATTGAGACTGACCTCTGCCATATGCTGTACAGCAGACAATGCTGTATCTCTTACACAAGGTCTCTTTATGCGATGAAACGCAGACAGCAATGACCTGCCTGATCTTCTGCATTACCCCCCCCCCACCCCCACCCAGAATTCTTTTCAGCCTTTAATGTGAAAGCAAATGAGTCCATAGCCATGGCCAAGATTGACGCAGTGGCAGATATTTAGACAGGGGGGAAAAAAATGAATAAAAGAAAAAAAATGAATAGAAGAAGTGGAATGAAAAGGGCTTTTTTTTTTTTTTTTTTCTAAATTGAAGAACAGACGGATATTTATCTGCATAAAACTATTGCATTCCACTTTTTGTTCGGTCGCGTTGGATCATATGTATTAGGAATCCAGGTGAACACATTAAAATACGGTTTTGTTCTTATCCTTTTATCTTGCCAGCCCACTGCTTTTATGAGCGCTTTGTGATTTGGAGAGGGACTCGATGATGCAGAGGAGAGCGAATTAATACACGTTTTGTATTTGATTATTTCAAGGTAATCCTTTTTGTGTCTAAACTAGAAGTTCAACAATACTTCTTCCTGAACATCACAACTTCTTAGAAAAATGGTCACTCCAGTCTTTTGGAGCATGAAAAATGCTTGAGAAGGTACATTTCAATGGCACTGAGGACACTTATATTTCAATGTTTTCTCCTTCTTTCCCGCGCTTCATTTCTGACGGTTGAAACTAACTATGAAGCCTTTCCTCTGGATTGACCTATTTAGAAATTACCGCACTGTTAACACAACAAAAACAACACTTTGTGATGGAGGAAGGGGATGTAATGAAGTAAGTTCCCATATTTGTACCGGAGCGGATCAACTTGTCTGTGCGGCTTAAAAGACTCATTACATTATTAAGCCACACTGCGGTGATTTGTTTTCAAGTACAACAAGGCTTGCTGTGCTCAACATGAACCACCCGTGTTGAGCTGCAGCCTGTGAAGTGTGTGCGGTGGGGAAGGAGGAGGAAGAGGAGGGGACAGAGGAGGACAAGGAGGGGCTGGAAGGGACACTGACTATCTTAGCAGACGTGTTCAAGATGGAAAGCCACTGGTGACCTGCGTCAGAAAAGACTACAGTATTAGTCCAACAGCAAAGATTACATGGTACTTACAGGAGGTCAGGCTCCAGGGAGAGTACACGGGAGGAAAGTGGGGGGGACAAGAGGGGGGGGGGGGGGGGGGGGGGGGGGGGCTTGTCCGAGACAAGATAAGGGAACTGCTTCAGTGTGTCTTCGCAGCTATTCTATTTCTGTGTGTGTGTGTGTGTGTGTGTGTGCGGCACTTCTGCTTGTTATCAGTTCGGGATAACAGTGGACCTGCAGTCACTGTAAGCTGCCAAAATCTCCAAACTGCCTTCAATACTATAGAAAGTCGAACATTTCGCCTTGAGCATCAGCCAACAACCTCCCCTTGTCGGCTCTGTAAGATGTTCCTATAAATATACCAGTATTAATAAGATATAATATAATCGTTGTGGTAACAAATTGCGCTTTGCAGCTACAAGTATTTCCCTGAAATTAAAATCAGGGATTTGAGTCAAAACTTGTAAAAAATGTCTTCCCAACATATAAAAGGTTTTCTTTGCATGTAAGAGCGCGTGTGTATGATTCTGTTGGAAAGTCTCACCCTGCCTTGGACTGTGTTTCCTCACTGGAGCTCGACCATGACTTGGCTGTTTCGTCTCAAAGGGCACATTAATATCAGTGACCCTCTCATCACGTTTTGCGATTGACGAAAATCAAAGCCGACCACAGGTCGTGTTCATAATTCCATGGTGTACTCACTCTCTAAAGGAAAGTCTGCTTGCAAAAAAAAAAAAAAAAAAAAAAATGTCGGCTTTTCTGACGGATGACAGCACCATGTGTCACCACAAATGTGTAAAGGTTCAGCTGGTTGTCCTTACTGACACTTTAGAGTGTGTCCACTTTATTGTAGACACTTTCACACCATTCACCAAGCACATGATTTTTTTTTATTTTTATTTTTTTTAACTACATCAAGATTCACAGTTCTGAAGTGACTTTTAATTGATTAAATGTCAAATTGAGCCTTCTTTGAATTCTTCCTGTAAATAAATGTCCTTTTGAGAAATATACCATGGCCAAACAGATAAAATAATTTTAGGGGAGGAGTAATAAAATGAAATCCAAAATAAATCAGAAACAAGAAGGTTTGAATTATAATTAACAGTTGTGCTGTTTGTAAAGTTTCAGAATTTTTTTTTTCTCATCTCTATCCTCCTGTCCTAATTATTCAGTCAAGTACAACTGTGTGAGAAGAAAGATGTGGTGATATCCTGAAAATCTGTGGTCGTCTGTCGTAAAGTGAGAGCGACACAAACCACCGTCCAATATCGTGTGACAGTGAAGTCAGTTAAGATTCACATATTGTATGGTGTTTTTTTCATATTGCTGTCCTGAAAAAAACAATGCATTCTTGTTTTCATAAAACACATCCAGAATTATATTGGACAATAATCCTTTGCATTTAATACCTGTTTGCTCCTCATATAAACTGTATAGAGACGCCAATATTTTCCCCTACTGACTGGAGAAGTGGTGAAAGCAAGAAAACGCACCATCGCCTGACACAATCACTTCGAAGCTGCTAAAAAGCTTAAAAGAAAAGGGAGAGTGAAGAAAAATCACAAGCCATCAGGTAGAGATCAACAGGCGTTCCTTCATTATCGAGCCCTTAACAGCATCGCTAAAGAATTCTTTTTCAGTTAATGAGTGCCCCAATCCTCCCAGTCGAAAAAAGACTTAAAAAAAAAAAACAACAACCAAAAAATAAAAAAACAGATGTTGTTATCACACTGTCGGAGAGCATTGAACTCATTCCAATATTTCCCAAACTTGTTGCTTTTTCTCAAAAGATGTCGTCGATGGGGATAGTGTGCAGTTAGCATCAAGGGGCATGTGATGGGGGGGAAAAAAAGCGCAGTGCAACACGTGTCCTGCAGAAGTCTCGACCAAGAAAAATTGCATTCCAACCATCTAAAAGTGCCCCTTGGCTTTTTTCATTATGTTGCACTTATGCTTGGTCATGTGCCTCTTTATGCTCCTACAGAACATAAATTGTGAAGACTTTGCGGCATGTAATTCATATGTTAATCTGTTGTACGAGGCAACATTAGTTCTGACATTTGTCCGATTTAATCTTGATAAGGCCCCAACAAGAGTCATTTAAAGTTCCCGTTAAGCCTCAGATGCACTGTTAGGGTACTTAAGCACATTAAGAGCAGTCTGACCAGTGTGACTGTGGACGCAGTCTCTGTAAAGTGAGTCCAACTATATCTGAATACTCTGTTCAAAGAGTATAGACGCACAGCTGATGGCGATAACTTATCTCTGCCAGTCGGCGAGAGAATACTTCTGTCACTTGGCTGGAGCATATGATTGCAGGTATATGCAGATTGTATCGGTCACTGGGTGAGTTGACGAGTACCGGGGCTTATCAGGAGTTTGCAGGAGCCGGCGTTCCGACGGCGGGATCCACAAACACCTGTTGAAAAGGAGCGCGGGAGCTGCTGAACTCCGCACGATAAGAGACAACGGACTGAAGAGTGGGACATTCGCCCAGATGCCGGCCGCAAACAAACACGGAGAAATAAGATTGCACAAGTTGCCATCTCAAACGCGTGGCGTTGCTCTTGGGAGCCCCGGCACAGTCGCAATACATCGAAACGCTGTGTGCTGCTGTTCTCTCGTTCTTTTTTTTTTTTTTTTTCCCCTGATTTAACAGGGGTGAAATGTTGAAAACCAGACTGGCTACATTGAATCTTTGTGAAGATTAGCAAGCGGAAAGCACATGTGCTCTGAGGGAGGTTCACCGCAATAATTACTGAGCGCTCCCGGTTGCATCTGCCTCATGCTAACTGGTGGCAAGCCAACCAACAACATACACTGAAAACAACAGTCCCTCTTTGCTGGCACTGCTGCCGCTCGCTCACTGCTTTTTCTTATTTTCTTTTTTTTTTTTATCTCTCTGTCTCCCTCTGCCTTTTTCTCTCCCTCTCTCTGGCCCCATCTGTCTCTCTTCCCCTTTCATCTCTTCATCTTCTGCGTCTTTATCACATTTCCTTTTTTTTTTTTCTTCTTCTCCCTCCTACTGAGCACTCTTTTTCTACCCTCCTACTCTTGTTCCCACTCCTCCTCTCTCCATTCTCTCGCTACTCTCTGCACCCGAGGCCATGTGGTCCAGGCGAGGTAGCAGGGTGACAGAAGCCGGACCCTTTGGTGTCGCAAGTTCCTTATCTCACTTACGAGGTGATGCCCGGCGTGTGTGTGTGTGTGTGTGTGTGTGTGTGTGTGTGTGTGTGTGTGTGTGTGTGTGTGTGTGTGTGTGTGTGTGTGTGTGTGTGTGTGTGTGTGTGTGTGTGAGCGGGGCGCTGTTCTCGAGGGCAAAGCGAGGTGTGAGAGGATGATGCACTTGATACACTGTGAGGAGAAGAGGAAGAAGTGAGGGAGAGGAGAGGAGAGGAGAGGAGAGGAGGGAGAGACTTCCAGAGGGAGGGTGAGGGAGGAAGGGAGGAAGGAAGGAAGGTGGAGGCCGGGACTGAGCTGCTTGCTCCGAGTACGCCTCCTACTGGACCTCCGCTTAGTCATCAAACAGCCGTGTGGCTCACACAGGAACGATTTAATGAGTGATTGAATCGTGAGCATGTTCCTCCGCTTATGACGAGCACAAAACCTGGATGGAATTCTGGATGCTGGTTTCATCGTATTATTGTCACATTCAACACAGAAGTTACTGAAGAATAAACATTTTGGCATAAAGTAGAAAAGTTTCGAATGAGAGTTTTAAAATATTTATGATTATATGACAAGTGGAGCAACTGAGATAAACTTCTAACACGAAGGTAAAAGGCAAGTGATTTCCACCAATTTGATTTTATTTAATATATCATCTGAAAGTTTTGATGCAAACAAAAGAATAATAGTAATACTTTAACCTTTTACTTTAACTAATTAACCAGATTTATCTTACATTGCCTCTGCCTTATTTTCCCTATGGAAATGAATCATATTTAAATGTCCTCCTCTGAAAAGAAAGCATGTCTTTATACAGATGTTATTGTATAAGGTAGAAAAACGGAAGATGAGTTCCACTGGCTCATAAAAATATTTCAGCTCTGCCACAACAAGTAGTGAACCCTGACACTGAGTGCGACATTGTGGATCCCTGGGTTGGAAGCTCAAAAAGACCATTTCTATTTATGTTGTATTGTTGCACTGCTACAATCCCATATACCTATAAGTTTTACAGCTCTAACTGACCCTCCAGTGATAACCGTGTACAATTATTTGACAAAATTATCAAATTCAATAAAATGAAACACATGGAATGCTTTTAGATAATGATCATATTTCAGCTCTTCTGCATCTTGAAAGTTGTCAAGCTCAGGTTTACCACACGTTTACTTCTCTTTTAACATAACGCACTGGGTTTGATTGAAATCTCACTGTATTGGTGTCACTTAGTTTAGTAATTACTTTGTATGAACTATTGTTAGTCTGTTTTAAATACTTACACCTTCAGTCTATAACATTGGGGTTAGTGATTTCTCTAAATATCTATACTGCCACTGGTGTCCCAGTGGTGGTTACCAACACTTTTTCTTCTCCATTAGCCAGACTATTTGCTTTTCCTGTTTGCACGACCAGCAAAACGAGGAACTATAAACTGTGTGAACAAAGCCAAAGGTGTTTCCAGCAAATGAGCATTTAAGATAGACGTAAAAACTACAAGTTATCCTTTATAGACAATGATATATTGTCGTGCTGCAGCTGTTGTTAGTTGACTATGAGTGATTGACAGGCTTAAGTTGTAGTACTTTTTCTTTGAGATAGATTTTCCTTGTATTTATTAATAATCATATTTAAATCCATTTCTCCCTGTGACTATACTACAGCTACTAGTTGTTTTTTTCTATTCAGCTGTGAGTGATTAAGTTTTATTCTTGTTTACATCATGCAAAAAAAAAAAAAAAATGTATTCTCATTGACAAAAATTACCCTGAGTTGCATGATCTCTTGTTTTTGGAGTATCAATACCGATGCACACACAACAATAGTTCACCCGAGAGCGCAGGGGATGTACTTTAAATGTTGATGATGAAAACACTCGTGTAGACTTTATACACACAAGCAGCATTTGAAATCCTCCACCATCAGTGGAGAGAAGCGGTTTCCTCGCTCGGATTTGCACGAGTCAAAAGTCAGAGGTCTCGGACCGCCTCTGCCTCTGCGCAGCCTGTAGCTGACAGACAGAGCAGAATGGCTTGACTTTTGGATCGGAGCCCTTTTGTGTGTGGCACAGACGCCGAGCAGACATTGCACAGCCGTTGCGTGGACGTGGAGGCCTCGGGTCGCCGCTACACTGTTATTAAAAACAGTGTGATAGCATGTGGGCTGTTCCCTCTCCTCTCCCCGTTTCTTCTCTTTCTTTTCTCTCCTTGAGCACAAGCTATCGCTCCTCTCTTGCCCTCTTTTCAGTAACACAACTACGGCGGTCTTGTTTGCTCCCCCCGGTGTTTCCCAGTAAGGCAGCCTTCCCACTCCACACAGATTGTATTTTACCAGTCTTGCCTCCCGCGTTCCATACTTTGCCTGCGCCGTTTACCTAATGCACCTCCTCTATGAATGCTACCTCCCCTTTATTCTTCATATTTCATACTTAAACTCTTTTGGAAGGAGAGACTCTTGAGAAAAACAGGAATCACAGCCTTGTTGTATGCGTTCTTTAGCTAACTTCACCCACCCACACCCAATTGGTAGACAAGTGTTTTTCAAAGACGCTCTCTTGGAGGTCCTTGAAGAGGATGGCGATACTTCTCAAGGTTTTCTGTGGGGAAAAACATCCCGTCATTCACTGCAACTAGGTGAAATGGCAAACATTTGGAACCAAGGGCTTTTTTTTCTGTCCGTCTGTCTGCTCTTTGAAGTGAAAGGTGTTAAAAAAAAAAACAACAACTCTGTTTTGGACCTTTTCAAAATGTCACGCTGAATTTTTTATGCAGATTACACGCTTCATCCGGTGCTGGAAAATTCACTTTCACACTCACATGCAAACACTCCTATATAATCATGAAAGATTCTTGATGGAAATGTTCGTCAGTTTTTGGTATGAGAAATCTATGTTATGTATACTAATCAAATTCGGGTCGAAGTCCACAGTGACTCAGAACTAAAACCGCACCGGCCATCGAGTGTCGGCAGAGGATATGTGATGGCTTACTTTAATGGAGATAAAAAAAAGAAAAAAGAAACTCATTCTTCCCTCATTTCCCTCTCATTTCCCTGTTCACTTTTCCCTGCGAGCACAGTAAAATGAGCTCTATTACAATACCCATCACAAGGCCCTTTTTAAAAAGTGGATACTGACGCGCATACAGAGGTATTCAGGAAAATACTGGCATTACAAAGACTTGACAGAAAGGTATGCGTTCAGGTGGAAAGAAACACACGTGGATAGGCAAATTGCATGCAAAAAAGATCCGGTTTCAACTCAAACCGGTACATACAAAGGATAGAAAATATGCTCGTAGAAAGAGTGGCAGCACCAAGTGAAGTCCAACAATATCCATCTCATTTGGTGGCCAGCCAGCAACAACACTTCAGCATAGTGTTTGTTAATCAAAAGTATGTAGTTGAACGTGGAACGTGTTTATTTGTTTACATGAGAGGATTAGTGTATTTCTTGTTTTGTACATGTTTACAAACAGAGTCAGTGTGCATGGATGAAATATTCTAAGAGTGTGTTGTTGTTTTTTTTTGTCTGCATTATCGTTACCTGCAATTTGGGGTTTGGAGCACTTTTATATGTAGTTTGCATGTTCTTTGTGCATAGTATGGCTTCCCTGTAAAAGACTGGGAATACACTGTAAAATACTAAAAACCTGTCCAGGTTGTACTCTCCTTTCATTCGCTATGAGTTGGACTCATCTTCAGCTCACTGACCTTTTGTTAGATGAACCAGATGGAGAAGTTGCATCTACATAAGCATCAGGTGGACTCAGGTTGCAGTTCAACCTATATGAAGAAAACAAGTCAGCGTGACAAAGACGGGAAATAATGTGAAACAGGTTGGATGAGTGGCATAAGGGGCAGCCATAACATAATTTAGCGTTTTTAGTCAAGAGCAGAAGCTTCTTCTCTACAAGCACTTAAATCTCAAAATATGCTGAAAAGCTGCAGTTTGTAGAGGTGGATTGCTGCTGGCGCTCATAGCATCATTTCTAAATTGTGTTTTGCTTCTTTGTGTAAACAAAAAAAAACCAAAAAAAAAACGATATGTCACTTTGATTAACTCTGAGCTGCACCGTAGACGTGAACCTGCTCCTGAATCTCATACATCATCTGAAGTGGACAGCTCCTTGCCAAGCGACATGCAGCGCCAACACATTTTAGATGACGTGATCCTTTTTAAAAGACCTGTGACTGACAGGACGGGTGACTCACAAAATCACACAATTTAATCAGGAGAATCGTGTTGCGTTGACTTTTAACGCAAAAAGCACAGCAACATCATGTCACGTCCCGCAGGTTTCCACAAGTCTAAATGACTATTAAGTCTCTTCATATCAGGTGTGAGGGCTAGTATACTCAATCTCAGTGTGTGAAACACATTAGTTTGTCAAGTCAAGGTGTCAGTATGCTCAAAAACAGCCTTGTTGTTAAAAGGCATGTCATGAAGCACATGTGAAGGCAAAATGTTTTCACCTGCCGTTAAGTAAACTCTCACAATTGGCATAGTTGTTGAGCGCAGTTAGAGGCCAGTCGATGAGGCCTGAGTGAAGTGGCTGCGACCGTCAGACAGGCAGTGACTGAAATTTACAGAAATTGTCAGGCACTGAAGGTATCGAAGAGAGGCATTCTGAGGTGGCATTCAAACATTCAACAAGAACCTTGATTTCAGGATTATTGACATCTTTGCTCAGGCAGAAAGTGAGGAGCAGTCCGAGCTAAGCTTCAAACAAAAAGCTGTTACGAAGTGGGTTCGGTTCTCATTTCCACAGCGATGGCAAGACCTCTGATTAACAAAACATCTGGAATTATTAGTACAAACAGAAGGCGTATGTTAACCAGGCCCAAGCAAGCTCCCCCTTAAAGCCCTGTTTACATGACAACTTTTTCAAGTAAAAACTAAATAAAAACTACAATGGTGTAAGGAGTCACTGAAAACACAACTTTTTGAAAACAGCTTCCAAAAAATGCTTCAACACTGTCTACATGGGAATGGGGAAAAACACAACTTTTGTGAAATGCTGCTATGGCACATGTGCACTACTACCATAGTAAATAGTTGTTTTGCACATGCGCGAGCAGATGGACAAAAACAACAATGGTGACCGTTAATCGTCATAGCATATTGTTCTTTGCGTATATTCGTGTGTGGCTTCATTAACAAAAACAACCGACAGTGCCAATTTGTGGCCTTGCATGCTAACTACATAATTTTTGCCAATTTTATTTTCAATTTCCATGTGAACAGACATAATTTTCAAAACGTTGCCATGTAAACAGGAAACTTTTCTGAAAAAACCAACCAAAAAAAACAAAAACACGATGCATTTGCACTTGAAACGCTGTAGTGTAAATGGGAGGAGCTGTTCTTCCTTCAATCCTTCTACTATCGCCAATACCTTAATATCGCACCACATGCATACACAATGTCTGAGGACAAGGAACCATGTGGCTTTGTGACCTCCCAAAGTAGAAACAAGCACTCTGTTTAATTGCTATCTACTAAATTAGCATTTCGCATTAATTAACACATTACTGAATTTCTCTGCTCTTGCCTTTGGTTATGCGCAAACTTTTTGTTTGCAGAAATGGTGAATGTGATTGGAGAGCAAGTCAGATAGTTCGGGGTTCCCCCAGTGGACAGTTAGAAAAGCGAGCTGCTCTCCATAAGTGACCTGTCCGGAGAAAGACACAGAAGAGAGGTGAAGTAAAGGGGTCAACAAACGATTCATCCACAACTGCCTCCATTGTACGTTCAAGAGCCGTAGTCACAGCCCACTTCAACCGTCCCACCACTGAGCTTCAGAAACCTTTCTACCTTCTCATTCTATTTTCCGACACTCGTTCTTTCTCACTCGTCTTCACAACCCTCTTCCGCCGTTTTCCTCTGTCTCCTGTCTCCCCGAGAAGGGGTACCTCAGATGTAAACAAAGACCCAACGCCAGCCACTAATTAAATAGATGAGCAGTATTAACATAACCTGAAAGCCCAAGCCAATTGTGCCCCCCCCCCCCCCCTTCCCTTTAATATCCCTCCTCCTCATCCCTCCATCCATTTTTTTGAATTTTTTTTTCTTGTTGTTGTGATCCGAGCAGTGAGCGCCAATTGTGGGCAGTGTAATTACCATTAGGACAGAAAAGCCTAGCATGTCTTTGATATGGTAATGATGCTTCATGTACACCCTGTACACCCTCCACCCCATCCCCAACTAAGCGCACACACACAAAGACACACACCCATTCCATTACCCATCACCACACACACACACACACGCACACACACACACACACTTCCAGATAATCTCACCCATGAATATCAAGTAGGGCAACTCGTCAACACCTGATAGTGACGGCTGCAGTTTTGCGTGAACTGCTCAAGGGTGACAAGAGGGGTGAAAGAGCAAAAAGAGGTGGAGTGGTGGACTGAAAGAGCTCCTTGATGATGGATAAAGTGGGAAACGGCAAGGTTGGGGGCTGGGTATGAACATAAGTGCCAAAATTGCACAGGCAGGCATAAAAGGGTGTTGAGGTGAAGGTGAAAGGGTGTGATAAGAGAATAGCATAGTCAAAGGATGATGAAAATGTGACTACAGGGAAAAAAAAGGAGATGAAAGGAACAATACTGGACTTGTCAGGAGGAGTGAAACATTAGTTATTGTCATATCCTCACTGTATGACTGTCATTAAGTCCTCTTTAGCATCCCAGGGTTGGTCTAATAAGACAGGAACACCCCCTGCTGTTAATATTATTCGAGCAACATTTTCTTCCCCCTTTTTCTTCCCTTTCTACGATGCTCCTCTGCCCTGGTCTTACAGACCAATGACACTCCCACCTCTGCCTCTTTCTCGTTCTCCATGTCCCTGCCCTCTCTTTTCTGACTCCTGCTCCCTCGCTCTCCATCGTCCCTCTCTCTCTATCATATCCCAGCCTCCCTGTCCAAGCTCTGGCTGCCAGCCCACCGATGGAAGAGGAACAAACCGACTGTCCAGCTCCCTGCTGTCTCCCTCTCATCCTGACTACACACACCATCCCTCCGATGCGTACCGCCAATCCAAATCCTGCAGCCTTTCCCCCTCAACACCACGCGGCCCTGGCCAACCCCACAAAATAGCCATGGACCTGGATCCTGTGAACAAGACAGCGTGACAAGTCTCATGGGGGACACAATGCACAATGTCAGACGCACACAGTTATCCTGTAGATACAGCGACTTGCTTTTGCGGTGGTGAAAACCTCATGCAATTGGCTCGGAAGTATGGAGGCGATGCCAGCTGAAGCAAAGATTGGAATGGACACAAAAAAAATTGGCCCAATTAAACTTCAAAAAAGAGACAGTATACACAGCTTGTAATCATATGTTGTACACTAAAAACACTAATTATTAAAAGAAGAATGCACATACAGTGGTTTTATACTGCAGGTACTGCGCCGTGGCTCTACAAAAGGTCCGTCTGCTTGCAAAACATGAAACTGTCTTCATCGATGCATCGTGTGTGATTTGGAAGCAGCTTTAGAAAGGTATTCCCAGCATGCATCACATATTTACAGCAACTATATAGAATGTATTCTGATTCAACCTTCTCTCCTCTAAATTATGTATAACTTCTAATAAAAGCCAAATCTGACATCCTTACTCAGCGGGGCCACAATTTGAACTGAAAAAGGTCAAATGACAGCGGTAACCCTCCCTGCTTTTCAGTTCTGGGATAGAAAAACTGTATTTTCATAGGCTTGTCCCACATAGACGCCCTCTCAAAAATAGGACAGATGAATTCAGTGAACAAGCAACAAAAAAAGTCTGGAAAATTGTCAGATTTGAAAGACAAATTTGAAGGAGGTCCATAAGTTTAGCTGCTGGACGTATACGAGTAGATCTCAATTTGGTGTGTGCTTTAGATGAGATTTATTAAGTATTTCAGTGATTAAGGAGGATTTTCTTTCTCACTAGTATTATCACGATACACAAGCATCGACAGCCATACAATTCAAACACTTATCGGTACAAGGAAAACCTCCAATTTCTAGATTAATTTATCCAAATCAAGGTTGTGTTGTTGGCTGATTCCAGTTTAAGCAGTACATCACAGACAATTTAGGGTCACAACCCAACCCCTCATGCATATTGTTGGACTGTGGGATAAAATTCTGAATAGAAAACCCAAGCAAGCACAAGGAAAACATGCAAGCGCCATACCTAATTGAAATAAATAGGCTCCCTTATTGCAATAATGATATAACCAATTAATACTAAAAAAGTCACTTAATGATTGATGCAATATATGTGTTTATAAAATGTTCAAGAAATTAGATTCTGCATAAAACTATGCTAAATCAGTGTTTGGATTAAAAAAAATGCACAATTAATCTTTGGGTCAAACTGAAGTCATGGAATTTGTACATATAAAAAGCATATCTTCCAATACAATGACAAACCAAGACTTCACTCTGTCTTGAGAAACTATGAACAAGACAAAGTGTCCTTGAGAAACTATATGAGCACGTTGTATGGCAGCTTTCATGACTGGTGTGTGAGTGTGTGTGTGTTTGATCATGTGCGAATGGGAGAGCTGATAAACTGATAAAGTCTAGTTTAGTGCATTGAGCCTGTTAAAGCAGAGGAGATGCACAATATGACTAAACACAACTTAAAATTTACAGTAACTGATCAGTTTGTATAGCAGACAATAGACCGTAGATGTTACTACAACTATGGTGTAATGTGATTACCGCAAACGTGGGTGAAGAAAGTAATTCTCAGCTCGCCCCACTTCTCCATAGTTTTGTATAGTCTAGTAAAATAAGCAGGTGGAACTGTTCTCAATATCCTGACAACAACATGAGAATTGTTTATAAAAGAAAGGCATGTGTATGGGGAGTTTTTAGTTTTTGTAGTGGAGAGTGATGATGGTATTGGAGCACAACTTAAATACTGGGAAAATGCTCAACACGCTTTGCTCTGTTTGGTATTGGATATTTTTTTGTTTTTACTAATTTGAACAAAGTCGAGTTACCTATGGAAATTACAGAAAGCTTTTCTTACATTATCTACAATTTGAGGACTGGGTAAAGTTGTGTCGGACGATGGAGTCGAACATCAAACTGAATGAACACATTTACTCTCAGCATCGATTTTGCTGAATTGCTATGATGAGGCAGAGAGTGCTGCCGGAGGTGGAGAGACTGAAGGTAGCTGTTCTCTCTTTCCCTCATCCCGCCGGCTCCCCAGTGGGCCGCGGAGAGCAGAGGGAGCCCCGGTCGATCAGAGGGGAGCCCAGATGGACCGAGACGCGCACACACAAACACTCACGCACACACACATGCGTGCACACGCTCACTCAGTCACTCACATGTCATATGTTATCCCATCTGCAGTGTCACCAAGCTGCCTGTAACCCCAGGGCCTTGTGGGGACACACACACACACACACACACACACACACACACACACACACACACACACACACACACACACACACACACACACACACACACACACACACACACACACACACGCACACACACACACGAGGTGTTCCCACAGTGTAAGTGGAGGTGAAGATAACCGCAGTTCGCTTGAGTGGGCCCCCGTGTCATAACAGCCACGCACGCACACACGCACGCACGCATGCGCGCGCACACAGTCTCCACAAAATGAGTCTTTTCATATATGCGGCGCTGTCCGATGGGTAAACAATTGTATGACCCAGCATGTGTATTTGTCCTATAAACGCCGACAGAAACAGGATCTGTCAACACATGGAAAAAATCTGGAGTATTTCTCATTTTGCCGGCAACAAAATGCGACTGACACTTTGTGAACAGATACTTTAACCTGTGGTTAACAAAAGATGTGGTCATGGCTGTGGCTCTGCAACTGGAAATATATATATAAGAACAGAATATACACTTATTCTTAAAATGTCGATAAATGTTAGTTGTATTCAACTTGAGTTTTTCACCAATATTGTTCACAGTTTGATATAAAAGCCCATTCACTGAAGTGGTCACGATCATTCTGGCATTCTAGCAGCAGTCCTGCTTCCCAAGTGGGAAGCGCTCAGTTTCATCACGTACAGATGAGTTTCTGCTATGAGGAAAAGTTAGTTATGAATGTCGAAGTGAAAAACCTCTGTGACAACATCCACAGTGGTTTTAATAGTTCTAATTGCAAAATTGTTTCAAACAATGTCAAACAAATTTGTAGACGGTATATAGTGTGGTGTTGCAGGGATCGCGAAATGCCAAAGTTTTTGGGGAGTCATTTCAGCAGATAGTGAAGAACAGATGTGCCTTCATGGATTGGAAAAAAACGTCCAAATATTGCAAAAAAAACCACTAGCCCGTTCGGGCATGGTGTGTTGATGATTCACTTGCCTGAGCAAAGCTTTTACTAGCCCCGGACATTCAGACAAGCCTTAATGTCGAGCCCTGAGAGTGATAAATGAAAAATTCGGACATGAGACAGGTTTTTAAAAAGACATTACGGACCAAGGGCATTTTTATGGGTAATGACCGACTGTCTGACGTATTTCCCGATCACTGGTGTTGCAGTTAGCTTGGATTATTTGATCTCAGATTGAGTTACTTATCTAATTAATTTCTAAAACAATAGTGAATAAGGAATTCTATAGAAAAGGTTGGTTATGTCGGCTTCAAAATGCAATGAGGAGAAATTTTCAGTGTGGGTATAACATGATGTACACAGTTAATCAAATCTTACAGATGCGGCTATCTGCACACACACAAAATAACCTTTGACTTTTAAATTTAAAGCGACACAAAATGATTAAGTACAATTGCCTAAAATGTAAAGAGTTCATGTCTCCAACAACAAAGGCACTCAGACATTGATGCCTTTGTCTAACAGAATGAGACCAGTAATCTTTCCTCCACTTATCTTGGACGCATCAGCTAAATGGGAAGTGAAAAGTCAAATATGAGATGTCACATTCAGTTTACCTCCTTGCCTGCCACCCCACCCCCCACCGTCCTCCCTCTCCCTCCACCCAGCTCCTGTTTTGTTTGTTCCATGCGTCTCTATTTGATTGCACCTTCCTCTGCCCGGACATCACACACATACACAATACACACTCCGCTCCCATGCTTGTGCATCAGCATGTTGGGTTCATGGATTTTATACAGAGCATATAGCGTTTAATCTCAGTGCGGTGTAAGGGCGTCATAAGAGACCGGCAGAGAAAGAGACATGTTGGGATTGATGAAGAGGAGAAAAAACAAATAGCAGGAACACTGAGGGACCAACATGATCTGATCTGCAGTCACACCACAGCAAAAGTGATGACTGAAGTACTTCTTTGCTCTTGAGTTATAAAACATGCTTGCAAAGTTAAAGAACTGATCTCGTGTGAGTAACTTCAGTGCGTACTGACATGAATGGGGTTGGAAAAGGGCTTTTTCATCACTGTATTGGTAATTGTATGACTGAAATCAAAGGAGTAGAAGATATCTTGATTTTTTAACCTGAGAGTGTAACAATTATCCCATCAAGTTCAAATGCCTAATTCAATCAGTTTTCTTATTTTAATGTAATGAAAGAGAAAAAAAGCAGCTAAACAAATCTAAATCTGTCATTTTAGAAATCAGGCTGCCTCTCCAAAGTTGACAGTGGAAACAACATGGCAGCAATGGTATAAGACCAACGAGAAGGTCCACCTGCTTGATTTGTCAGGAATGTTCATGCACTTCTATGGCTTCTCTATGTGGCATGTCCAGTGCTTCTGATGAGGTTTGAGGTAATGGCTCCAGCAAGAGAATCATTTACACTGTACCTGTCTGTGGCAACTGTGACCATGAAAATCTTCATTAGTTTCTATTTCAAAAAGACATAATTTATGCATCCAATGTTGACAAAATGGGTAAAGAAGGACAGCTAAGCTGAGGGCATGAAGCTTCTGGCCGACACTTCACTGAGCTGAGGTGGGAAAATAAAACCAGTTCCCCTATAAAAGCATGGCAGCACTCAGATACTAAAACTGTGAAAACAAAGTGCTTTCAGGAGAGTCGGAAAAAATAAAGAACACGCATTGAAAAAGCAAAAAAAAAAAACTCAAGTCAAAGGAGCAGCAGCCCTGACAAGTCCTAATTAAGTGGGTCCTACTTAACTTCACATTCTCGCCTGACAAAAAGAGTGTGACCGGTTTGAGTCTGGGCTTTGGGGCCTTTCTGTGTTAAGGCTGCATGTTCTTTCTGAGAGTGCATGAACTTTTCACTGCATCTAGAAACAGAAGGTTAAATTGAAAGTGTCTTTATATTGAAATTGTAGTGATGTTTTGTAGTATTTTGTTTGGTTTCACCAAAATATAGACATGTCCGTCATGTACACTCTCGTTTACCGGTTTGGCTCACTCAAGATGAAATTGGTCTTCATTTGGAACCACAATGTGTTTGACATAGACCCTTTGTAATACTGTGGAAACTGGAATTCCAGCTCGAAGTCGCATCAAAGCCCCAACGCTCTCCAAAGATGATACAAATACTTTCAATTTCTGATTCCTGAGCCGAAGAGCCAATGAATCAAGTCGACGTCAACACCATACGCAGAGGATTCAGCTCAGCCCCATTTAAAAGCTGCAAAGTGAAGGCAATCCCAGGCAATCGTCTCAAAGTTGGTTAATTACATAACACACCACTTTGCAGGTGTAAAAATCACTGTAGTGCATTGAGTCCCTCTGGAGACTCCAGCTGACGGGAAATTGCAGTAAAGAGTTTAATTGTTGAATTGAGAACACCAGGAGGTATAAATTCCTTCCCCTGCACTCTAGAGAGCGTTTTCTTTGTTCCCGTCGGTGGGAGAGATAACAATTCCTCCCACCGTTAACTACCTGCCTGCCTGCCGACCGGGTTTTGTTGTGTTTTTCTTCTGTTTTGTTGTTGCTAATAGGCCTAATTGGCCATAACCCAGGCACCCAGAGAGAAAGAGGGGGGGGTGGCAGTAATGAAAGTACCTGCTCTTTATCTCCCGCTTTCTCTCCTTGGTTCTCTATCACTCTTTCTCTCACCCAGAGACACTTTCACAGAGGAACAGAGGCCGCAGTGAAAACAATTGTAAGCTCAGGCCATCCACAACTCACTCTGCACACACACACAGGTGAAATTGTGGGGAGAGGGTGGAGGTGGAGAGGAAGGGGGCACTAAGTGGTGAAGCTCGGGGAAGAACGATAGGCAAAAGAGAAAAGGAAGGCGGGTAAGTCTGCGCGGTTTCCCAGAGAGCAAAGAACAAAGCCAGGTAATGTTTATGGATGACGATCTTTAAAGGCTTGGCGTTTACTGAGCAGTACTTTGATACTAAAAAGACCCTTGATTATCACCGGGTCAGGCTATAGAATGCACGCGCTTGATGTTTAATTGATGTGGTTGTTTTGTGACGGTTAAACACGTCATGCTGGTGTTTTGATCTCCCCACTATGCCATATCATATAGCTACAGAAAGCCATTGATGTGAGATTCATTTGTTCTGCGTGGCGAGTAGTGCTTCTTTATTTGATCTGTACACACGTGGTTAAACTTCCACTGTAACATCACTCACTCACTCTGTGTGTGTGTGTGTGTGTTTACATAAGTGGAAAACAATCCACAAAAAAACTTGGCAATCTACTTTTAGAAAACCGTAATTCACCGCTTGGTGATCAATTTAAGATGAGATTAAAACTTTAAAAAATTCCAGCTTTATATCTACATGTGTAATATTGATACAGTTATTGTTAGCTGATCATTGTGTTTTAAGCAGAGATATTTTATACAGGTAAATCCCAATTAATACCCGTTACTGACAATGCAATTAACTGTGGTTAAAATGCATGTAATTATTTTTGAAAATTACTTGTACTTTGCATTTAGCACAATTTAAGCAATGTAACTATATTTGTAAATATGACAAATTATAAGCATCGTGGTATTTTAAGCATAAATAGTTTGAGTAGCAGAGATATACTTCGGTCAGTGTTCAGCACTTAGTTGTTAGGGGAAGTTTACTAATTTGACGAAGGGTCGCCTCATGACATTATGAAATAAATAACCATAAACATGAAGCCTTGAGTATTGTATGTGCAACTTGCGTGTCATGTTATGATGAGAAGCCTTTCCGATGGACAAGGTTGTATTCATGAGTATGAGTGCAATGGTTGAATACATGTAAAGAATACACACATTGAGAGCTGCACTGTGTTTTATATGAACAAGTGTTAATCGCACTGTGTTGTGTGAAGTCTCCTTTGCAGATAAAGACAACAAAACCGCCCCGTCTGCACTCCGTGGGAATACTATGAGAACAGTATGTCAGTGGGCAGATTGTTTGTGTGTGTGTGTGTGTGTGTGTGTGTGTGTGTGTGTGTGTGTGTGTGTGTGTGTGTGTGTGTGTGTGTGTGTGTGTGTGTGTGTGTGTGTGTGTGTGTGTGTGTGTGTGTGTGTGTGTGTAGAGCAATGGGACCTGAAGGAACACCGCGAGGACAATCTGTCGCCCCGGCGCCTGGGCCCTGGGTGACAGATGATGTGCTCCCACTGCTGAGCTTTGTGCATGTATGCATATGTGTGTGCATGTGTGTGCGTGTTCGGGGGTGAGGGGGTTGAGCGTATTGAGTTAGCTTGCCACAATAACAATAGCTTTATTCTCGCCATGTTGTTGGAGGCCTCAGCCGAAATGAATACAGAGATTGTCCTTACCCTGTGTCAACAAGCATTCATGCTGCTGAAGTGTCTTCGAGTACATCTTTATCATGTTTGATAAGCTACAACACCCAAAAAGAGAATGACCATTCATCAAAAGGTCCTAAAGGTCCCTAAAGTGCTACAAACAAAAGGCAACTGTGCAGAGAAGCATGACAGTCACCACTAGCCTTTTGCACCAAAAAGTATTCTGTGGATTTTTAAACGAGTGAATGGACAAAGGAGCAAAGCCTTTACAGAATCTTTGCATAAGGCAAATACAAATGGAAATACACATATGCACATGAATAACAAAGATATTGTTCAACACGCTGAACAGCGGATGGAAGCATATAAGACTGTAACTCAATGAGGACCTACTAATGTTAAAATGATGAGTGTTTAGGTTAAGCATGGAGGAAAAGTCAAATAAGTTTCAAGGTTAACGGCATAATAACTTTTAGATAGATAGATACCATCAAACAATATAATCATGACCCAATAAAACCTTAGTTCAGTGGAGAAGTGTACATGAACAAGCCTACGTGTATCTCCTTGTTGAACCTAAGTTTATATTTGAAAATTGCAGCAAAAAAAAAACTTTTAAAACTGCATTTACTTTACAGCAGTTTTTTTCTCTCTCAAACTTCCTAAAATCTGAGTCTGGATAATCTGGATGAGTCTGGATAATCTAGATCAGTTCATTGCCACAAGGATTTGTACTGAAAACAGATTTCAAAATTGACTCTAAGTACCGTTGAGTAATGCTAAACAATAATTTGTCACTTGATCACATATATTTTAAAGTCAGCTCCTCTGTATATGCATCAGATGAACGGCATGCTCGCTTACACACTGGAAGTTCCTGGGAAAGGGTCAAAGACTTTTCTCGAACCCTTATCCTTGCTCTTCCTCCTGCTGAATCTGGGAAGACGCTAGTTAAAGGAAAGCAGCATTTTTATGGGGAATGTGGTTTTAATTTTGAGAAGCTCAAAAGGCTACATAGAGCACCTTTAAAAGCCGGCCAGAGGCTAGAAAGTCCTTATGAAATACGACAACACACCCTCCCCACCTACTGAGTGTTTTCACTGACCGTCTCTCAGTCGCGCAGCGTTTCCGCAGCCACAGGCCAGTCTTCTTAGTATTACTCACCACTGTATTTACAGTGAAACCCAGGAATAAACTCACCCTTTGTTACCGAGCACTTAAGATCTGACATGTGGTTTATACGCGCAGGAGAGTGGAAGTGGTGTGTCTGTGTTTGTGTGTGTGCGCGCGCGCGCGTGTTTGTGTGTGTCACGGACAGTCGTTTGTCTCTCAAACTCAAACAAAAGAGTAAACGTCCTCCATCACAGCTTTATCTGTTTATGCCATCAGCTACTCAGCACCCGCATGCATGTAAACACACCAACCCGCCCCCTCGGTGTCACACATACACGCACACATTAAGAAAAGTAAGCAAGCAGGCTGGGAGGGGGGGGGGGGGGGGCTCTCATCTTTGAAGCCAATACGTCCAGGTAGAAATTTATGGTCAAAGCCACATCACTGTACCGTTCACTTCTATGGTGGAAAAGGTAGATATACACAACGGCTGGCTTATATGACACGATTTACTTTCACTTCCACATTTTGCTGTTAATCATTTTGTAAAACCGACTTAAACAAACTTACATTTTTCATTCAGGGGATCTCGGTCTCAGGGTCACATATACAACTGCGCTTTGATTTTTCTATGAGCAAAACACAACAAGTTTCTGTAGTTTGTGCAATTTTATCCATATGTATTTCACATTCTGTATTATTTAAAGGAAGCGGTTGAAGGGACTCATTGGGGAAGTATCGGAACGCAGGTTTTTTTTTGTGTTTTTTTTTGTTTCCATCTCAGCTGGCCAGAGGGGTGTGTTGGTCTCGATGTTTGATTGACAGCATTTGGCAGGCTGCCAGAGTGTTGGTGTCCCACAGTGGAGAACCAGAGACAAAGTAAGCAAACTTGCTCAGCGGGATTTTAAAAGTGTTTTCTTTGTCGTGTTCGGGAGCTCACCAGTGCTTGCAATAGAACCACTTATGAGCTACGTGGCCAACAGTCAAAAGTTATTGTTCGTTCTCCGTTTACCAGTCGAGAAAAAAGTTTTACAGGATTGTTTGTAGAACCTTTGCGCTATGTTCCTGGTCAGTGTAGCTGGTTTCATGGGACTTTCTGCTTACGACAAGGCTGTTTTAGGGCAGATTCACAGGGTGACAACATTTCTAAAACCAAGCAAAGACGATGATGCAGCAAAGAATGGTAAATATTGATCAGTCTTGTGATTTGTATAGTTTTCCTTTCAGACCAGAACCAATTTATTCAAATAGAATTAGGTGAATTGGTAAAGCTAGATTTGCTTTTATTTTGCAAAGACCAATATGGAGACCCAGCTGAAGGGTGATCGAAAACATCACAGAAAGTTCCAAATGTTTGTGAACTGATGCTTGCGTTCCATCCTTGAGATCTGATAGCCTTTGATGATCTGTAATGAAGATCTACGGGGAGTTACAAACCAAGAAAGACTGGCAATCCTGTGTAGCCTTTTCTTTTTGAAGATATTGCGCTTGCGCCATCACTCAAATACAGTAGTAATGGGTGTTATTTGGTCGTCCTGTAACAGTATTCGGTTGTCATACAGTGACACCTGGCAGTCTCAGGCGGTATCTCCTCATATATTAAGATGTATAAGACAGTTCTAAACACAAGTGACATGACCAAACCAACAACAACAAAAAAATACATTTATAGTACATAAAATGTGATAATTGAGTTGAATGCTGTAAATTTTATTCTGTAGTTTGTCCATCAGTGGGTTTTCTCAGGACACAATCATAGCTGCAGATATGCATTGCCCATGTCTTTGTTTCTCTACAATGGTCACAAGTGTGATTGCTAGTATGTGGGCCTGCCTCTGTGTTTGCTCTGTGTTGAATTGGCGACCTGTCCAGGGTGAAGTGTACTCTGCCTTTCACCCTCTATAAACTGCAATTGGTTTGAACTCTACTTCTCTAAGTTAGAAAATCGGATTGCATTACGGTGGACAAAAGTCTTCTTACCTATTGTCCAAAATCCCACATGAAACTTTGACAATGCGTTAAAAGAGATTATCTCTGACGAGAAAACTAAAATTCCATAGATTAATGACTGTATCCAACAAAAAGCTTCCAGTTTAGGGGCAACAGAACACAGAAGAGCTATCCTCAGAAAGTATCCGTCGCACTGACTTGTGACATCCTGCTCTTCCAATCCCAGCCACTGACCCAAAAGTTGTACAGGCACCCAACACACAACAAAGTGGCCCACCGCTGGGGCTGGTGACCCCATTAGCAGAGAGTCACTGGTACCCCAATTTCACGAAGCTAACATTAAAGACAACTGCACTTGATGGAAAGTGGCTCAAACCCAAGGGCTCCATTCTGGGGCTGCCCGCTTGGCCTTGTTTCCTGGACAGAGCAAAGGAACATAACCCATATGTCAGACAATATAATGTCCTGTGAAGCATGGCACTCCAGTGGTCTCCGACTGAAAAATAGAAAAGGAGCGCACGTGCACATACATGCGCGCGAGCACACACAAATGCACACAGTCAGATTTTGAGGACAGGGCTTTCTGGATGACCGCTCTGGCAGATGAAGACACAGCAGTGACATCGAGGCTGTTTTAGTCAAATCTGGTTTTGTGTGCATGTGTGTGTGTGTGTATGTGTGTGTGTGTGTGTGTGTTTGCGTGTGTGTGTGTGTGTCCACATGCTTGTACAAGTTTGTAAAACTTTGTGTTATTCAAGAAGAAAGCTTGTTTGGTGTACATATGTGTAAGAAGTTCATCTTTTAGGGTTAGTTCCTGTCATGTATGCATGCGTCATTCAATATATTCGTTTGTACGTATGATTCTAACTCAATGGGCCAGCAAGCGAGGTCAGTGCTCTCAAAAGGCTTGGCATTGTTACTGGGATAGACTCTCTTGCTGTCATGCACATACACACTGCACAAACTATCCCCAGTTCTTTGTCCTGGGTCCAGATGGCGTGTTGGTCTTTCATTTCCAATTCCGTCCTTGTGGTCCCTCACTACCGAGTCTCTGGGCCGGCAAGGGCCATATGTCCAAACTAAACTGACCCAGCTCACACCTCACTGTCTGCCTGTCCGACAGATAGTTAGAGCACAATTTGACCACAGGGGTATTTTCAGTCCGAGCACACAAAGTGTATTTGGTGTTTCAGGAGTTAGAGCTCCATATGTCTCTTTTGTCTCAGCTGTCATTTTCCATTTCCTCCCCCTTCTGTCCCTCAACCTCCATTTCCCAAACACACTGTCCTGTTCTCTTCGGCCTCCGTGGACTGTTCTTCTGTTGGCCTTAATCCTCCCCAGCTCTGAGGACCAAGTACAAAAGAGATCGAGTCATAACTTTCTACTTTCGCCCCCCCCAAAAAATTGAAATTAAATAAATTGTGTGTGTGTGTGTGTGTGTATATATATATATATATATATATATATATATATATATATATATATATATATATATATATATATATATAACTGGCATTTTATACTTTAAAATCCGAGCTTGTTGTTTTTGAGAACATACAACATTTATTCCAACATTTCATACATTTTGCTTTTCCTTCAATAGTTTGGTGTAGAGGATGAATGGATAGATCGGTACACTGCTCTCACTTTGTGTTCTTATATATTGAACAAAAATAGCAAAAGTAATGTATATTTATGCCAATGACTTTAAGCCACCAAAATCTAACTAAGGTTTTTATAAAGAAAATCAATGAGAACATTTGAGGCAAAACTGAAGAACCTTCCCTTCATGGTGTCTTATTATTTTGAGAAAACTTGCATTACCAATAGTTTCTGAGTTCACAGGCATTGTTATATATGACGTTAGCCACCAAAAGCTACATCTGTTAATCTTTAAGCCAGAGTTCTGATGAAATAATGAGTTTGACAGGTACAGTAATAGTGCCAGAGAAAATGCATCTTGTCTGCTATGAAACATTCATCAGCCTGGACTCAAACTTGTAGTTAATCCTTCAAAGATTTACACAATCTGTGGCCGCTGATGGTCTACTTAATTCAACATTTTTTAATCTCGACTTTAGAGATGTTTAGAAGAAAGGAACAAAGATTCAATAATAATTTGCAATAATTCAATAAGTTTTTTTCTTTTTTTTTCTTATTTCATCTCAAAATCAAGATATGTGCTTACTTTGACAGGCTTACTGCTGAGTGTGAAACACTTCGCAGATGCCTGAGAACTGCTGCCTCTGTTCTGCCAGTAAAACACACACTCTATAATGTGTCTGCGATTCTAAAGGAATAATAGGTTCAAAAGACATAAGTGGTCAACTTAAAATAAGTAGTTGGCAGGGAGCAATTGACCACACCCTCCTAGATAATAGGAGTTTGACTTTAAGTTTATACAATTTACGTTCATGGATTGACAGATTTAGCTCACCAAAACAAACTGTTTTCATATAGAAACCATCGTGTGCGGGTTCTGTGTGACTTTTCTATGCATTTTTCTATATTGAGTTAGTCTCAGTTGCGAGACTTATGACTCATATTTCTCAAAAGAAGAAGACTTTCTTCTCACGTTTTGCAAATCATCCTGTTGTATATTGACCAGCGTTAATGGACAGTCAAGTGTAGGAAGCGTATAACTTCCTCCTCATCTCATTCCTCTCTCTGTTTTTTATCATCATCATCATCAGATGCACAAGTTAAAAATTACTGCTGCGTGATGTGATTCCAATATTTCCGGCAACATTGCAACATGCACGTTCACATGCATTTAACGAAGAAAAAAAATGTCTCATGAGCTCCCAACCTCAATCACTGTCACAAACCCCCCCCACCTCCTCGCCTGTAACCCCTGTGTCAGATGTAAAGATATGATGCTGACTGGCTGCCCACGGCTCCACAAAGGCCAGCTGAAAATGCCGATTGGCTGGATGCTGACTGTGTATCCATGGAAACTGACTTGAGCCCCCGTGTGTGACCTCATGAAGGCCGCATGAAAGCTGGGTTACCGAGAGCAGGGAGAAAGAAAGGAAAGTGTGTGTGTGTGTGTGTGTGTGTGTGTGTGTGTGTGTGTGTGTGTGTGTGTGTGTGTGTGTGTGTGTGTGTGTGTGTGTGTGTGTGTGTTGGAGAGAGCGCAAGACATCCCTGCTACAGTCACTACTCCCATTATCCATATGTGGTCATTTACCTTGTTTTAGGTGCATCACTACCTACTTAACATCACTTAAATATCCGTGTGTGTGTGTGTGTGTGTTTGTGTGTGTGTGTGTAATGAAAATAGAAGCTGACCTACAAGTGTCTCCAGAGAGGTGGCTCTGTGGCGAAGGGAATACCCATCAGAGGGACGGCCAGCCCTGGTGAAGAATAACAGGGGAAAAAAATAGCTGCATTCAAAGACGATAGCAAATAAATGCACACGCACAGATGAAGTGTCACTAAAGAGACAATCCAGTTGAAAAAATATGTGGAAAAAAAAAAAACTAAATTGAAGTGACACAGCACCACATCAAAGAAAATGATGGTTAGCGTGGTGCAAAGAAAGAAGAAAATAATAGGAAAATCAATAACAATAAGAAGAGACAGAAAAAAAAATGAAGGTAATAACTGAAACATGAGGTGGTACAAATACAAAAGCGACAACAAGTGTAGATTTACAACATTAAGTAACTCAGCATTTTGAACTGAATATTGAGTATAATTATATTGTGTTTCTTTTTATGTATTTTGTGAACAGAGAACAAAAGTCCTTCTTCTGGGAGAACGCATTCAACAGCCGAGCACTCCTTTCTAGAAAACTGTAAAGCCTTCGTCCTTGTCCTCCAAATTTGTAAATTACCCTGGTTAATGTTGCTATTTGTTATGTAGTTGTTCTTGTTTTCATTGTTCAGTTAATTATGGCAGGGAACAATAGAAGCTGGAGCATTTGTTCTCCGGAAAAAAAAAAAAGAGAGGCTGAATTCACTCATTAAAACGTGACTTTGCTGAGCAAATGCTGCACACACACACACACACACACACACACACACACACGCACGCACTCTCTCTCTTTCTCTTACAGATGGTTTGTTTTTATTGGCAGCAACAAGGAACAGTTTGACATTATGGGAAATACGTTCATTGATTTTCTTATTGCGAGTTAGATGAGAATCGTCGCACCAGTGTCATTTCTGCATGAAAAATGTGAAAGAGCATATTGCAGCTGTTAGCCTTGCTTAGTGTCATTATTAAAAGTTTGGGGAAGCTTATGTCAAGAGGAATGACCGAGAGCCTTGGATGCTCACAAAGACAACAAGCCCCAAGAATATCAATGTCAAACGAAAGTCCTAACTCGGCATAAAACCACGTTTTATGCCGAGGAGCGTTCATCAGAGTTTTAAGAGGTTTGATTCTTGCAGATAAACCCAATATAGCATCTTCCTATTTTCAATCTGCACTAAGCTCACCCGACCAGCCGCTGGCTATATCTTTGTATTTACAGACATGAAAGCAGTGTTGATTTGCAGTGCACTCCAATCTAATTCAGCCTGGTTTAGTACAGTCCAGCCCTGGCAATGGTCGTCCGGCGCTGCTTGTCTGATTCGGTCCAAATCCAGCTATATCTGGTTTAGTTCCCTTCAAAAACCAGCATCTCATCCTGAGAGCCAACAAAAGAAACCTTCGAAGCTACGAGGGTAACAGTGGAGAATGTTGTTGGTGGGCGTGGCCAACAATGTTCACGTGAGGAGGCGTCGACCTTTCTTTGCATTTCCCCACACACTCCTGCACGCTGGCGGAAATGATAGAAGTATATGAAACGCATATATTCATCATCACACACACTTAGTGCAGCCAGCAACAACAGGGACACGGCTAATGAAGCCGAGGACAAAGACAGCTCACTGCCTGTGTGGAAAACAAACTGCGGGTAAACATCCAGATCAGTGGATCTCCTCTTGGCAGGCCTCGGCAGCCTTTCTGCCACATCCAGTCGCAAAAGCGTCACCCTCCTCCCCTTGTTCCAAACCAACACCTCCCTCTTAAACATCAGCCATTAGACAAAAACACACAGCACAAGCGCTGCACATACACACCGACGTGTGCGCGCACACATACAGTTCCATTTATTACTCTTTAAAAAGGTCACCGTTTTCTCTGGCTAAGCGCCCCACGCTATTGATAATTTTATGCATAAACAAATGGCAAATTTGTGCCACATAAATATGTATTAGCAATTAATAATGGTGGTGTGTGTGAGGGGACGCCAGGTGCATGCCGAGTGGGGCTGGCTGGCTGCTGGTGGAGCCGCTGAGTTGGACTGGTGGCTTTATGCGACAAGCAAGTCTCTCTCTACTTTGCTGTATCTGCACAATGGTCACTTAGGGACACGCAGCAGAACATATACACTACATACACACACACACACACACACACACACACACACACACACACACACACACACACACACACACACACACACACACACACACACACACACACACACACACACACACACACACACACACACACACACAAAGAAAAGCAATACATGCACACACGTTTTAGAAAATACACACAGGTACAAAATGAACACACTAAGCACATCTGTTTACAGCCTAAATATTACGTGTATGCATATATGCAGCAGTTCCAGAGAGCAGTTCAGTGACAGCACAGCAGGCTTAATGTCCTCTCACTGCGTCCCACCTGGAAAACAATGCATCCATTACTGTACATTATACACACCCCAAGAGAGGAAGGAAGGACTGAGGACTGTAGATGCACTCGTCTTTAAACATTTTCAGCAGATACACAGAAATTTGAAGTGGGTCAAGCAAAGGATTCCACTAATAGTTTGCTTTAGGATCTTCTGTCCTCGTCCAGCTGTATTGAGCTGCACATCCACTTATACAAGGTACTGTTTTGCATTTTTGGAGTGGGTATGTTTAAGAGCTGCTGGCAGTGAAAGTCATTACCTCTTAATGCAATTTTCTCATTTTTCCAAGAAGTTCCGCTCAAGTTTCAAGATACAAGTCGAGACTTTCACGACATCAACGTGGTTAATACGCACATCCAACCAGTTTTTGATATATTTTGGATGTTTGCTTTTTTGTTTTTCTTGTTGTTGTTGATCTGAAAATTGTAAATGGGATTGATGTGCTGTGGATTAGACTTTACATAATTTCATCATCACCTCGCTTGTTCTAAGCAACCCACATAAAAAGCCTCCAACTAACACCAGTTTCTCCAATAAACACAACAAACAACTGGAGCTCGAAAATTCATGAACAAATCAATCCAAACTGAAGTTTGGTGGAGAGTAAGAAATTAAAATAAGAGTAAAAACACACCATTCTGAAACGGTGCAAACACATCTGACCTCAGTTGAGTTGCACGGACAGCAAAATCCGAAAATACTGTGTCGAAGTTGTGTGTCGGTTAGTGTATGTGTGTGTGTGTGTGTGTGTGTGCGCACGCGAGCTTGTGTGTACACGTCCGTCTGCATATGTGTGCATGCTCTGTTTGTCCGTCTGGCGTGTTGAGAGCAGGCTGGCTCCCCTGTAGAGCACAATCACTCTGCTTGGCTAAACACAATCACACAACCTCAGCCCGACTCACATGGCCCACAGAGGAAGGGAGAGAGCCGGAGAGGAGGGAGCCTACATGGATATACATGCGTATGCGTGTGTGTGTGTGTGTGTGTGTGTGTGTGTGTGTGTGTGTGTGTGTGTGTGTGTGTGTGTGTGTGTGTGTGTGTGTGTCCTACAAGCGGGACAAAAGGCAGCCCCATCTGTTCCATTGTCACAGGGTCTTTAATACGGATCAGATAAACATGACATTTGGTACGAACAGCCAAACACACGTTACAAACCCTGACATCAGAACCCGGTCAACTACCGTGCACGTGCGTCCGGATAGACACAGCAAGTGTCGCACATTTACCTGTATCATGTGCACACAATTTGCACACGTCGAACTCTACCTGACGCAGGTTGCATAGGTGTGAGCACACCCGAGTGTTTTCCTCACTGTTGTAAAACACACATTATGTGAAGTCCTCTCAAATATGGAGACAAAGGTTTTAAGGGAAGTTAAGGTTAGGATAAGGGTTAAGGTGATGCAAATTTTAATGATGGTTAATGTGAAATTTATGTGTGTGTGTGTTTGTGTGTGCGTGTGTTGTATAACCTGCTCCCATTCTCAGAGGTACACGGGAGGGCTGACACTCTGGATCTGTAGCGGCTGTGGGAGGATTAGCGACCCATTGGCCTAATCAGTGGAGGTAATCAGACTATACTCTATCACGGCAACAATCAGTCAAGAGAGACACACATCTGCCTATTGAGCTCAGCTCTAATGCCATAATAGTGATGAAACATCTGGTCATTTGGGGCTCAATGCAATCAAGAAGAGGGATTGGGACAGTTGCAGATGGCAAACCTATAGTCATTATCTGTTTGAGCCGGCACCAACTCAGACAGAGGGATCTACACAACACACAGGTTCACAGGCTACACTTTGATTCCTGGTATTTGAAAGACACAGACGATAATGTGTCAATCTCACACTAGTAAGAATGAGAGTGGAGAAAATGAAAATGCAGATCTAAAAAGGGTTGCATGTTTTTGTATTCACCCTCCTGTTCTCTGATATTAAACAGAGTCAACCTGTTTGGAAGTCTATGTCAGTTTAAATACAGATGTTCTGTAAAGGCCTCCGAGAAAGACGTTAGAGAAAGGTAGCAAACAACACAATGAAAACCAAATAACACAACAAACAGGTCAAGGATTAGTTCTCGACCTTTTAAAAGCAGGATTAGTTTATATATAAAAAAAAACAATGTATGAATATATCTTGAAGCACTGTTCAATAAGCAGCAAGGAGGCTCACAGTCACTCTGAAGGAGCTGCAGAGATCAACTCAAGTGGGACAATCTCTCCCGAGGTCGACTCTGCACGCCACAAATCTGGCCTTTACAGGAGAGTAGAAAGAAGAAGAAAGCCACTGCAGAAAAAAAAGAAGAAAAAAAGTCAAAAGTCCCATATGTAGTTTGCCACACGCCATGTCGGAACAAGGTCACCAAAGCAGATGAAACCAAAGTTGAATTTTGTGGACTGAATGCAAACCATCTACCACTGTGCATCACCCTGAACACACCAGAGACAGAACAGAATGGTTTATATCAAAGCATATTTATCTATTTGAATCTTCGAGCAAATTCCAGACCCAAATCTCATTGAAAAATCTGTGGCAAGACTTGAAATTTGCTGTTCACAGATACTCTCCCTACAAACTGACGGCACTTTTCAAAACATTTCAGTCCCTCAATGTGAGAAGTTGGTGGAGACGTCGTGAAGAACTGGAAGCTGCAACTGCTGTGAAATGTTCTTTTAAATATTATTGATTCGGGGTGGATGAATAAAAATGTATACCACACTTTTCACATTTTTATTGGTGAAAAAAAAAGTTTGGGTCACCAACTAGCCTGAAAGGGATTTTTTTTTGACAGTGACTGGAACGCAGTCACAGAGTCACAGGGGGAACATGCAAACTTCACACAGAAAGTAACGTCCTGAACGGACGCCCAGACTTTACCTAAAAAACGTCTCTCGATACAGCACTAATCTCAATGGGAGCTCCACATTAAAATGCTCCCACAATAATAGTGTGGTCAAGGTTTAACCGATTTCAAAATCAATAATGATCATGACATTATTCCAATGCACTGATCTGTGCATGTCAGAATCAGGAAAGTTACCACTGTAACTCAAATCAGTGACATGAAAAACTCAAGTATTTATTTATTTTTTGCAGCAACATTAAAAAAAAAAAAACCCAAAAAACTTCAAAATCCTCTGCGGATACATTTTTATGGGATTTTGGTGTCATGCGGTGTGCTTAGCAGAGCAGTGGTAGTTAGCGTGAATTGTGTTCAAGGACTATTCTGGCCGTGGGTCCCTCCTGTTTTGGAACTGCTTTAAAGCTCAATACACAAAACCTGCAGTTGTGCACAAAGAAAGGCAGCCGGGCCAGCCCCTGGAAAAAATAAATAAATAAATAAAAAATACCGCTCGCTGTGGCTTCAGCCTCCAAAAAACATATCTTTTCAGGTTCTTTGTCATGCAGTAGATTTTGAAAGTCGCATCAATGAATAGCATTTGCCCCATTTGACACTTTCCAATGACTGCATGTGCACCAGTCTGAAACTCAGAACTAAAAGTTATTAAAAGAATGACTGTGCCTTTATTGAGGATTAAAGCTGACTATTTAAACGGATACATCGGTGAATACATGGTTTAATCAGGGCGCAATCATCAAGAATATGACGATAGTCAGTGGACAAACATGAAGCATCAGAATAATATATACTGTATTGGTCTGAATATTTTTGGATACGATTGCTAGACTTTATTGTTTTCAAAATGTTGCCATCTAAGCAAAACTTTTCTGAAATGAAAATACAAAAACAATATTTTCCCTTGAAACGTTGTTGTATAATAAACGCTTGAGTTTTGAAGCCACTGATATTTTTCCTCTTCCAAACCAGTATCTAATAAAATCCTTCAAAAAAAGTCTTTAAGTCTTAAACAATCATCCAAATCAAACGATTGCAATCAGACATATAAACACAGTCAAGGCGCAACCTGCTTCAGCTCAAATTGAGCATCAGAGAAAAGAAAAAGTTGACTTTAAAAGGAGTACGGTTGCAGCCACAAGATACGCTGCATTTCACAAACGACTGTTCTTCTGGGATTCTTTTTTTTTTTTTTTTTTTACACACACAAAAATCATCTCAAGTGCTTACAAAAAAGTGGCCAGTAAAAGAGAACATAAACTGTGAATAGCATTTTTCTGTGCAAGGGGAGGATGGTCTGATAACAGGCAACATAAACTCAACAACCGTGCTTGGAAAAACAAAACCTCTGGATTGCACACAGCGTGAACCTTAAAGCAGATGCCACAACGGCGCTGGACGAACAGGAAAGCCAGGTTAGAATTGACAAATTCTCACAAACATTGATAAATGTACACAACACAGATTGCAGCCTCTCTGTACCAAGCAGGAAGCTATTTAAAAAAACAAACCAAATTCATACCCTGGTGAAAATGCAGCAGCCATGTGAAGCTAGTTTCTGGAACACGACAATGAGTTAGCTGTAGTCAAACAGTCACCAGACCTCAAACCTATAGAGCGCCTCTGGGATGTGGTGGAGCGGGAGCTCGGCATTATGGATGTGCAGCCAACAAATCTGCTGCAAACGTGTGACGGCGGTCGTGTCAATCTGGAACAAGCTTGGTGATTCTGTGCAAAAACAAACTACCCTGCACCAAATAGTTTAATCTACTGTTGTGATTTAAACTAAATGCATGAACTGTCTCGATTTTCCTTGCGTGGAGTCACGGCACAATGTAAACCTGACAAAGTTCCTCCACAAAGGTTCCCCCAGGTTGTGTTTCCTCCCCCCCCCCCCCAAACCAAAAGTGTAACCAACCACCGCCACGACATTCCACACTGTCTGAGGCCATGGGCCAAATTACCTGACTAACTATACTCACACAAGAAACACACATACACACGTACACACACACACACACACATACACACACGTCTACTAGAAGTGAAAACTGACCTCAAACTGGATACCCCCAAGGATTTTGCGAATGAATGAATGAGTGTGTGTGTGTGTGTGTGTGTGTGTGTGTGTGTGTGTGTGTGTGTGTGTGTGTGTGTGTGTGTGTGTGTGTGTGTGTGTGTGTGTGTGTGTGTGTGTGTGTGTGTGTGTGTGTGTGTGTGTGTGTAGCTCTTGAGACTAAGGGTCCAGTCAAATGTTCCCCTGGAATAAAAGACCCATTGTTCACCAAGGTGGTCCCAGCAGGACCGCCAATCCTACCATTCCACGCGCGCACAAACGCGCATACGCGTGCCCACACAGACGTATACATGCATGTACAGCGTGCGCACGTATGCACAAGCCGTAGGCCATCAGACAAAAACACACGCACACTCCTGTCGGCCTAATCATAGCTCTATGTGAGAGGGTGGCAGTTGCACACAGGTAAACATTTGGCTGTGGGATGTAAACGCTGGTCTGTGTAAATTAGGTGCGCACACACACACACACACACACACACACACACACACACACACACACACACACACACACACACACACACACACAGGAGCACAGTCATAGTGTAATTCAGACGTAGCTACTTCCTTCCTGTGGGGTGATGATGTTTAGTCTCCCCGCACCGCAATCTGATTGGTGCGTTTGATCTCACTCCGCTTCCTGTTTAGGAACACTCCAACCTCTCCGGGCCCAGATCTGGGATCGGCCTTGGTCAGCGAGGTTCCTGCGCACCACATGTAGGAGGCTTGATAACTAGTCTGGGATCAGATCTGTCTGCCGAGTCGCTGATTCATCCCAACCGTCTGCGTCATCTGGTTAATGGGAACGAGCTGGATAAGTGAGCCGATGTCCTGAAGCAAACAGTTGCATCATTTGAATTATTTTATTTTTTTTATAAAGAGGGAGCGTGTACACAAGTAAAATGTCACTCCTTCAGCTTTTAAGGTGTCAACCTTCGTGACTGTTCCTCAGGCTCACAACACTTTTCTTTAAATAATATTTTTGCAAGTTGCTTGCTATAAACGCACACTTTTTCTGAGAAGAACACACACGGAATGTTTTTGTTTTCTTTTGCTTTTTTTAGCTGGACGCTGGATTCCAACTGCTGGCTATAAATTAATCAATTGCTAAATCTGCATTTGAAGTATTTTAAGCAAAGTGAATGAATCATAGATATGAACCCAAGCTATGGTTCACAATGTTTGACTTTTTTTTTTCTTTTCAACAAATAATGACCTCCGATTAATATAGAGGACCTGTAATCTATAACAGGCAATTACTGCAATCAAATAAAACTGATATTAAACATAAACCTGTTTTAAGATTTATGCACCAAATATCTGGGGGGGAAAAAAACTCATTGAAAATTGAAGAGCAGCTCTGACTAAGATTGTTTTGCTGTGTAGCAGAGTATCTTTAACTCCTGTCTCATTGGGGTCAACCCCTAAATATCCGGTCCCTCATAATAGCAATTTGTTCGTTTGTTTTGTGTTTCTTGTCACTGAGTAGTTACTGCACTATGATCCACACAACCAAAAGGAGGATTTAAAAAAAAAAAAAGTTCATCATTGCAATTTTTTGAAGTGTATGTGTTGGTTCGCTTCAGTGTGGCATAAATGTGCCAGGAGCTTCTGGACACAAAAGCAGGACATGATACCTTACGGCTTTCACTGCAATATAAAACACTCATGACTTCCAAGGCCAGTTTGTCTATAGTGTATTTTTACTATGGTTACTTGAGGACATTAAATGAAGTGAATAACATTCAGATAATCAGTGACACTCAAACTGAAGTATGGAGGAAGTGACCTCAGTTTGTCACTATTATTTTACAACTACACAGCCCTTCACTCCGACAACTTATTAGAACCAACACCTATCACAAATCTTGCAAAAAGAGGTCACTGAAGTAAAAGTTCTGCAGTTGGGCAATTTTAGCCGAATGAATTAAAAGCATAATTGCTCCTAAGGATTCTCATCAAGTGCCAATATGCGGTATTGAGACAGGAAGTATGCTCAATATGAAGCAGCATGACTGTATTTGAAAAGAACTGGTATGAACAAAGTATTTTCCACCCACATTAAAAGCAAATGTGCGTGGCAGCATGGATAACCTCAGCCATAGGATAACAGGCTTTCTGAGAATGAACGATAAGATGATCAATTAACCGTGTGGTAAAAGGACACATTTTCTCAACATTGCTAGTGATTTATAAGTTGTAAGCAAAAAAATTGATACAATTGTTTGTGAAATCACACCGAACCCCGTACAAGTCTTCACAAATAGTTGAGTAATTCCGGCACTAATTCAGTCCATCTGAAGCAAATCAAATCATGAGTTTGGTTTGATTGGAGCTCTTCGGGCCACGTTATAATCAGACACCCACAATTCAATCAAACGGCACCAGAATTTGTTTTGAAGCACATCAACACACCAGGTGCCTACCAGGGCCCGAAACCAGATTACACTACTGAAAATGCAGCAGATTAACATACGTAGTCACACCAGGGTTCACCTTACCATGGTATTATCATTTGCACTGATTAACTCATGACAAAAACTGGTCCGTTACCAATTCTGAGATGTTTTTTTCTTCATTGGTCACAGTTGTGGATTGCTCAGGGAGTATTTCACCTGACACGACTTCAATATTTTGACAGCCAGACCTGCACAGGTTTGCAAAGACGTCAACAACAGACTCATAAAACAATATAGCTCAGGGTTTCACAGAACCCCTGTACATTGGATGTACAGTGGATGTATCCACTTGTCTTTGGACAAATGTTTATTTCCTGTACAGGACTGGAAATGAACTTCATTTATAGATATACAGTATCTTCTGCAGTCTCAAATCGCTTCACTCTGTTAGTCACATTCACCAAACAAACCACCAACCTTGTTACTGGAAGCCCGCCGACTCTACAAATCTAGTCCCGTGTGTGAATCTGTCATTAATACAAATTTCTAATGCCTTAGAGATACATGATACAATTACGAGCAAAACCTAATAACTCCAAGACTAAAGTTGGGTTTTTTTTCCAATATGTAATCTTCATCAGTATCTCATTTACAACTTCCCTTTGTAGTACACATGACATCCTTTACATACCCGTCATATGGGACATTTACTTCTTAAATATGTGGCGGGGAGTGATAAAACCGTTTGCTCTCCAGGGCAAACAAAAGCCTTTTGAAGAGAAAAATAAACTCACAACTAATGACTTTTTCCTCGGGTGAGGAAAAAAAAAAAAAAAAAACACTGCTCACATGTTGCACATAGTTACATGAATGCACTTTTATCTACGACACGAGGACTGAAATATCTCCAGATTACACAGTTGACTTTATCAGGACTGGAGATATATGCCAGTGATTGTTCAGAAAAGCTCATGTATAAATGCCATCTCTATTTACTGAAACAGTGAATGAGATAACAAGAAAAAAAATCATCAGAGAAATACTAAGAAAAATCATCAGGGTCACGGACAAAGATGCATTTATTTCCATCCTTGCGAAATTATTTAAATGATATAATTGACAAAATAGATATCTGGGCGTCACTGCCTGGCAAAAGTTCTCACATCATGTTGATGTGTAAGAATACTTGTGGTTTGACTTATTGTAAAGTTGTTGGGTTTTTTTTCTGTCATTTATGAGAACAATGTACAACCCAGGAGCTAAAATAGACTCGGCCGGCCCTCTCACAGCTTTCTGCTCTGCTGTCCAAAAATAAAGGAGTGGAAAAGGGCTTTCAGAAGAAAAGGGAAGCAAAAAGAAAGACAAGAAGGGGAAGGACTTGCAGGCAAGACATGAAAATGTGATTTATCTTAGGCTGTGCTTCTGAGAAATTACTGTCACGTTAACATTATTATTAGGCGTTGACCACAATGCACATCCCAGGTTCAGCACTTTTCCTTGCATGCAGTCAATAAACAGGATTTTCTTGCGTTGTTTGCGTGACTAAATATCAACTCTAAAGTCGCAAAAATCTATTTCATGTGGGACATGATGACGTACACTCCTCTGTATAAAGTATAGATATTGTTTTTGGCATGCGAGTAAGTATTATTTCAAAGGGATCTGCACAGGGGAAGTGGGACAAACTCTTATGGCACGTCCTTTTCATGGCTGAAGGGTGGCGCAATCAATTTGTTGCTGGAGCCAGTACTCCGGCAGCAGTCCATCTTTGATATGAACGAGACAGTCGCTGTGGAGGAGGTTAGGGGTGGGAAGCACTTGTTTGTACTTGCGAGACTTTACTGTTTGTATCTGAGTCTGCCTTTGAAACCAGTGGGCTGACATACAAACGCACAGGCGCACACACACACACACACACAAAGAAGAGTAGGGTTCAGGAAGAGGAGCACTATGGACTATAGAGCATGAACTATGGATTTGTGGAGGCCGGGATCCATTGCAGATTTGCCCTCTTGACCCAATCAGTGAGGAGTGCATGCATATTTTATATTCTGCCAGAACCTCTACATATTCAGCTCTAGGTTAAGTGGAAGTGGAAAGGTCCAGCGCAAACACACATACTCCTTCAAAGTGAACTGTCCAGTCTGAATTTTGTTTTGCCCAAAATTTTTTCCAGGACAAAATAACTCTAAAACTCACCGCCAGATGACCTACAATTTGGAGTTTTTAGAGAGAGAGAGAAAAAAAAAATCTCATTTTGTAATGTGGTTATAGAGTGCTGCAGGATGAAGACTGAAAACTTGGAAATAACTTCAGTTTTGTGCACTTTTTTTTCTTTGTTATCATATCTGACGGTTATTTGCCTTTTTTTTCCATTCAGTTTAATATACCTAATTTGGATGAAGCTGTATAAAAGGAGAATGGGTGGATAATATCAGTAAACTGCAAGGATCTGTAAGCTTTGACAACAAAATGACTGCTTCTAACAATGTCTATTGATTTAGAATGAACAGCGTTACTTTGTGTGTAAGTCGCACAAAAAGGAAATAATCAAAACTTATCAAAAAGAAGAAAATCCCACTTTAACCACTCGGTTAAAGTGGGATTCTACATAAGAAGAAGTCAATTAAAGTGGAAGTTTTAGGCCCTTTATACACTCAAAGATTTTCACGTTGTGTGTTTAAATGACAATGGGGCTCAGAGCCACAGAAAACACAACTTTTTGAAAATCCCCGCCATATTTTTTTGAAAATGCACCATAATCTGTGAAAACAGATTTTTTTTACCATTTTCAAATGGTACTACTGCGCATGCGCACCACGGCCATAGTACATAGTTCTTCTCCACATGTGGGAATAGATAGACAATAACAACAATGGCGGCCTCCAGAGTGTCATGACTGCCAGTTCCTATTCTCTGGGGACTTTGTAGTTTTAAAGTTGAGAGTCACCGTAGTAGCGATCCAAAGCGTATGGCTAACTACGGTACGTTGTTTTTAGCCGTTTCCCCTGTAAATGGACATGGATTTCAAATCATTGCCATCTCAACACAAAACTTTCCTGAAACAAAATCGCCCAAATTATAAATTTTTACTTAAAATCTTGTCGTGTAAATGGGACCTAAGGATGCTCTGCTAAAAAGCAGTTGAATCGAAATCAGTTGAATCAAAAAACCTTCATGGCGAGGAATGTATTAATATGATAAGTTCATTGTTTTGGGAAATTGACACCATGTCACTAAGAAAAACTAATGTCATTTGGAGTGAATTCCTGTTTTGTTTTGTTTTTTGTTTTTTACCTTACAGCCCCGTTTGAAATCATCATAAGATTCAATTAGTCCAAAATGTCACTGTTTACAACAATCCAAATAACTAGAGGAAACTAACTAGAGCTAACTCAAAACAATTATAGATGCCATTTTTTAAAAATCTATATCAATTCTTCTGTCATGAGAATTTGAGAATATTACATTTTGGTTCAGCAGACACAAAATAATTAGGATTCAAATTATAACTCAGAATATTCATGTAAATCAATTTTAAATAAAAAAAAAAAAAAACAATAAACCGAATAATGAGATGAATGAAATTGTGAATAATGTGATATATTGGGGAAGGAACTCAAAACAAAAGAAGAAACTCCCACTGACCAAGTGTCCTTTTAAAATATCAACAAAAATGTGAATATAACAATAAAACATCAAGCTGATTGTTTATATGCTCTTTAGAATGAACACTTTTTTTGTAGTACTTCTTGAGTTTCTTGCATCGACTTATGAACTTACAATACATTTCCCAATGATATTCTCGGCATCCAGAGGCAAAAGAGCTTGTCAAGCCTCTTCATTGGAGACACCAGATCAAAACGTTTCAGCGAAACATCCTATATCGAAGCAGTAATGGAGAGTCAACCTTCATCTCACAGACTGTAGCAGTGGAGCTCCACTCACTGGTGACTGGGAGCACAGTTGTTGCTCAGCTGTGACACAAAACTTCCTCATTACAAGCTCATCGAAAGACCACACAAGCCACAAAACACATCCACAAAGTGGAAGCTACTGCAACTTATGAGATATATATATAAAAAAAACAAAAAAACAACTGACTGCTTAACAGTTTTGCAGAAAAAAAACGAATAAATCCAGGTGCAGGAAAAATATGTTTTACATGCTCTCCTTCTACCTGTTGCACTTTTTCTTTTCTCTTGTCACAGCAAACACTTTTTTTTTTTTTTTCTCCACACCGAGCTTTTGACAAGAGAACGAGGAGGAGGAGGACGGCTGATAAAAACACTTAGGGCTGTCTCGGGTTTGACAGGGTGAGTAAAACACACCGAGCACAGATCCCTCCTTGTGTCCACACAAACACACACACACTCGCTGATGTCTCTATTCATTTAGACTGTCACACTGACACACCCCCCAGAGATCTCACTTCCTCTGTCAGCCAGCTAAATTACAGCCCTCCTTCCCCACCCCCCCACCCCCCCCCACCCTCGTCTCTCTCACCTCTCGTCTCAAAAACAGACGGTGACAAAGACACATGTTGGGCCCCTTCACTGCGTCTCCAGCTCCAACACACAAGCCTGCGAGTGGACAGACGTGCCAGATGTGCTGCTTAATGTCTTAATGTGATTACATGTTCCGAGTGAGCCGGCCCCGCATTAGGAGGAGAAATATCATTTGCTGGAGGTTGTGCGGGTCACTGTCCTGACCTGCCTTCTCAAGACAGACCAGACCTGTGTCAAGACTTTCCCCTTCTGTTATTATTCCTGTGAACGATCTCTTTTTTTTTTTTTTTTTTTTAATCTATACACTGCTTCACTTTTTTTTCTGTTAAATTAGAGGAAACCAACTGAAAATTCCCCAACACAATTACCGTGACTGGAGGTCATTACGGTTCTATGTTAAGAATGTGTTGAGGAAGTACTGATATACACACCGAACTCATTTAATTTCCAAATTTCTTTTGACCTACCATGACTACAGGAAGCTGGGATGTTTCCAAAACGTCTTTAACAACTTCAGCAGTGTCGACATGCTTTTATATCAGCTGTCACCTTCGTAGTTCACACACATACACATGCTCGCACAACAAGAGAAAACACTGTTTCCCAAGGACGCACGAATAATCTATTAATTAAATTTAAGCCCCCGTTTACGCAACATTGTTATCAAGTGAAAACAGACCCTTTGGTTGGTTATTACATTACTCAAGTAGTTTAAAAAAAAACAAAAGCCACAGGAACAATAGCATACACTCCAAATATCCACACAGATATGGTCGCTGAAACGCGCATTACAGATGACTTTAAAACATCTTTCTAATTCATGCACCAATTCCGAACCGCTGATCATCAGAGATCACAGTCTTACAATGAAATTTCCAACAAAAACTATTTTTGGTAGGTCAGAGTAAATTCATGCTTCTGTGCAATCTTGTCTCTCTCCAATAAACCTTTATTATGGAGTCATCGGCCTAAGAGTTCAGTTTCTTTGTCGACCAATGGCATATCCAATATTACATAAAATCCTAATTGTTTATTTAGAAGTAGATTAAGTTCTTTTTAAGCACTGTGTTTTTGCATGACTTAGATGTTGATTTATTCCAATTTCACGGCCAATTAAAGCAGAAAATGAGTCCATTCCAATGGTGTTGCATCTTTGTTTATTGGGATTGTGTTTCTAAAAGTCGAACATTTTTCGTCTGCACACGTTCCTTTGACTTTTTTACTTTCCACACACAAACACGCCACTAAGAAATGGGAGTGTAAACACATATGTATGTCTCATCCAGAAGTGGAACAAGAGCTTTAATTCTATCTCAGCGTGGTAACAAACGCTATTTAAAAGAGATTAATTCCACAAGAGGATTATTCTCCACATTAGAGATAACAGAGGCAGGATGGGGGTGGTGGACAACATTTGATCTCACAAACATCTCCTTAATCCCAGGTGTAAAACATGTTGGTGTTCAAAAGCTGTGTGTGTGTGTCTGTGTGTGTGTGTGTGCGTGCTCGCTGTGAGTGTGTGTGTGTGGGGGTGCTAATACATTCCTGTAGGCCAAAACATCAACTGTACCCGCCGGCTTCTTCCTCATAGTGCCAGCATTGATGTCAGTTTTACTACCGTTCATCGTTGACTGACATATCCAGTTCATTAAAGAGCTTCCGTTTGCAGCTCCGAACATGCAGTGTCACGCAGGAAGGTCCTCCGTCGTGCAGTAAATGGTGTGATTTACATCTCCGGTGTAAGACGGGGCACTTTGTCTTGGGTGAAGGGGGGGGGGTTAGTTAGCACTGAGGGCAATACTGACCATTGCTCTACAGAGAGGGGAAGCCGAACAGGAAGTGAGAAAGTATGTGTTAAAGTGTTGACTGTGTTTGACGGGAGATGAAACAACAGAGAAAACGATGGCTCTCAAAACCAGAAGCGACATTCACAAACGTGGAAAAGAAGGGAGCTTTCGCAGGCACAATGAAATCTGTCAAGACAAACATTTTTGAGTTCTCTTTCATCACAGAAACCACCGAATACTGCAGAGCCGTGTTTTCATTTTCCAGTACTGAGGTTCATTAAACAAAAAGAAAAGTATGAGTTGACCTACGTATTGTGCATTGTTTTCAAAACAGATTGACTGATTTTAAAAGATTTAAAAAAAAAAAAATAATAATAATGCAACAATTATATATTTTGAAAACTTCATGTTAAAAAACAACACTTTACTTTATGAAGTGAGTACACTGAAATGTTAAGTAGGTATCTGTATTTTCTTGATGCTCTTTTATCTTAAAGATGTCAGGAAATGTGAAATTATGTGTTTTTGAAACGCGGGATGATGGAGCCTAAAAATGACACACACACAAAAAGAAAAGACTTACACAAAAGAGTTGATGGATAATTGAAATGAACTGAAAGTTGTTGATTTATCCTCTGCCAATTACTCCACTGGCTTGGAGCTGTTAATAAAGTTTGCACACACCCAAAAGATTCATACAGCTCCAGCTGGCACAAACATGATTGGCGATACTGTGTGTGTAAAGTCTCTCTCTCTCTCTCTCTCTCTCTCTCTCTCTCTCTCTCGCTCAAAAAACCCAAAAACATTATATACCATGGTCAAAACATAGAACATGTATTCTACCAAGCTATGTGAATATTTAAAACATCCATAATCCATTAAAATGTGTACCAGATGTCATAATCACCCTGTTACACAAGTGATGCGAGATGAACACATGTTCAGTCTCTTCACTGCTCACTTAAACAGAATCCCGTTGTTTTCTCTGTTCTCCTCCACAACAAGAAAGACAAGAAAACTCCAACTGGAAGTAGAAAATATTTTTCTCATCCTTTTGGATATGTCCAAAACATCTCCTTCTATTATTTTCAGTTGACAATTGCACAACAGTTCTATTATCAGAATACAATATTGTCGACTCACAAGGCTGTTTTGTTGGTTTTGAATGGGCAGTGAGGCGCTGAACAATTGGAGAAATGTGGAGTTGTTAAATGATAGATAGATAGATAGATAGATAGATAGATAGATAGATAGATAGATAGATAGATAGATAGATAGATAGATAGATAGATAGATAGATAGATAGATAGATAGATAGATAGATAGATAGATAGATAGATAGATAGATAGATAGATAGATAGACAAGCTGTCAATTCATAAAAAAATAACCAAACTTCTAAATCAAGTTGTGTTTAAAAAGTAGAATGTTAAAAAAAATTGTGGTTAAAATTTTGAGTTTCACAAAGCTGAAATCAATGGTATTTGTTGGAAAATCACGGTCTTCTCATGTATGAATGTAGGCAGAAAACATTTTCTGCTTCCCAAAATTGCTCCTTTGGCCAAATAGGTTTTTAAGTAGTTGTCTCAACTCACAAAAGCTCTGGAAGTCGACAACAAATTATTCACGTTATAATCACCTTCACATGTAAACTGTATAGTTTTTGATTGTACATCACGGCCTTATCTTTATATTTATCGTAATATTCTATTCAAAAACTTTTTTAAAAAGTCGCGCAAGTTTCCTCCACAGCTATTCTTTCGGTTTTGTTGTCTAAAGTACCGGGAAAATGTATCCAGTAGTTATAGGCCACCTGTGCAGATAGAAAAGAAGCACAACACACATTTATCCTAAAAGGCACAAAAATAACAATTTCACCACAACCACTGTTTCACAAGGTGGTAGTTAGTACCAAAAGGCACCTCTGTCAACTCAAATAGCGACGCCTAACAAACAGACAAGGGGAAAGGCACGGCGGCGGAGCCAGCGCTGTAATGTAGAAATAATTTTACAAAATCACATGCGAATACAACTGCGAAACAACACAAACCTTCACGTAAACACAAGGTGGCGAGATGTTTGGACGGGCTGTCTGCGCACTCCTCCTCCTGCCTGCATGGAATCTGCAGCGCCGCCTAATCATCGTCATTACAGCTGTTTGAAAAACTGTTTCCAAACAGGCAATCAAAGCCTGTCTCGATAATTAGCGAAGGGGAAGACGTCTTTGTGAGCAAACGGCTCCTCTCCCTCCTCCCATTGCCACCAATCTGAGAACACAAAATCAGATCTGTCTCCTCTGAGAACACACACACACACACACACACACACACACAACCCAAAAAAAAAAAAAACAACTAAAAAAAAAACCTGCACATGTGTTTCTGCATGTGTGTGATGCTTAAGTGTATGTGTGTGAGTTTGCGTGTGCGTGCGTGTGCTGGTTGCACTCATTGTGCTGCCGAGACAGCTTGACTGAAAACAAACTGACAAAAAACATTTGAAGCAGAAAAAAAGGGGGGTGAAGGAAAGAAGAAGAAGAAGAAGAAAAAAAAAAAGCGTGCACACACACACAACAACCTGTCAAGAGCGAAATGCCTCTAATTTTTCTGTCATCTGCCAGCCGTTTAACAAGACAAGAGCGCTCTGCCCCCACACTCCTCCGTCAAGCCACAAGAGACAGAGACGGAGGGAATAAGAGGAGGGAGAAGACGGGGATGGGAGAGAGAGAGCGACAGACAGAGCATCTGATATGTCTTTTTCCTATCTGAAATCGTTCAACTCACTTAACCTTTCCTTTCTCTCCAGGTTGTGCTCTTTCTCTCTGCCTCCTCTTTTCCGAACCTCAGACAGTGGAAGAACAAAGTGTATATTTGTAAGTGTCAGGGGAGGCGGGGTAATAAGCACTTAGCCACTGGTCCAGTCTCTCCCAGACCAAACCTGCTGCTCTCTGCCTCTGGCTCTCTCTGAGGGGGGAACGGTGTTTATAGTGAAGCTCCTGTTCACTTTAATATGGTACATTACGCTGATGCTGCTGTCAGCCCACATGAGAGCGCAAGCTGTGTGTGAGTGTGTGTGCATGTGTGTGTGTGTGTGCTGTCAGCTCTTTCCTCCTGCTCCTCCAGCAGAACCAGGGATCGGTGGAGACAGGCGGATAGATGAAATATTTAACTGTCGTGTGTTTGGAAGAACAACAGATGCTTTGTTCTGCTAATTAGCACTTAGCTCAGAGAGCAGCCACAGCATGGCTGTGCGTGCACGGGAGGGAGGGGTGGGGTAGTGTGGGGGGGGGGGGGGGGGGGGGGGTTGTTATCGAAACTCAGCTGGGCATTTAAGCGGCCCCACTTGTCCATTCCTGCTCGCTCCACATCGGACCTGGTGGCTCGAGCAGTATGGTTGAGCAAGACCTCCAGCCAGCTCTCAGTTTGTGACACGGAGCATGTGAATGATGTCAAATGGTGGCTCAGCACAAGAGATTCAGTTTTGGCAAATGCTGCTAAATATTAATAAACAACAGTAACAATCACTATATTCCTGTGTATTAAGCTTTTACCATGAAGACACGTCCCGATCTGTTCCGCTTGATGAGGATTCCAACTACGTTCGTGTTCGACATGAGTTTGTTTTTGTTTTGTTTTTTAACTTCAAAGCTTTTCATAAAACCATCTTCCATCAAATCTTCGGTCATATTGTCAATTATCAGCCTTTAGAAGTAAACATATAGGTATATTTCCAGCAAATTCCTTCATTCACCATGAAAGCTGTAATCCTTGAAATCTCCAACAAGAGAATGGGCTATAAAATAAAAGTGATCATACCTGGAAACGGAAGAAGGTTCTGGGCCTGAACTCGCAGGTCGTCTGAGGTGAAGTCTGCATGGTCAAAAGGATTCTCCTCTTGCGCTCCAGTTTTCCTCCTGCGAGATGAAAGGCCACACTTAATTTATGAGATCAGCCAGATAGAATGTGCACACAGGAAACATAAAGTGAAATAAAATCCACTGTTGTCCCATGTAAATCACACAATATGGATTAATTTGATCAATTTCAATTTAGTGAAACATCTGAAGCATCGTTTTGCTGAACTGTTGCACCGGGAGCAATACGTTGACCCGTAACCATTCGTTATTTCTCAACCAATATTGGACTGATCATACTATTCGTCTGTAAGGAGAAGGCTGGAGCTCATCCAGATGTTGAATGCAGCAGTGACAGCAACACATGAATGGGAGAAATCAGTTATTTTGGTCAGATATTTCCCAATGTGACTAAAAATCTGAATGTTTGTAAGTTAACATTAATATTTCAGAAGCTTCAGGTCAGTGCATAAAACTGTAATACACTGAAGAACAAGTTAACTTGTTGACTGAGGCTATAACGGAGTAACGGAGGTAAAAAAAAAACCTTGAATTCCTGAATGAATCCAAAGTTTGAGGAAGTCAACGAAGACATGTGACGTTACCAGTGAAGTGAAAACAAGAGGAAAAGAAAAACAGATGTATAGTTAAGCGAGAGAGAAGGGAGGGATATCCTCATAGTCCTCTGGAATGCAGTTCACCTTGAGGTACGTAGACTTTCGGTCGTGGAAAGACTGCGATCCATTAGCACGGCGCGGAGCAGCTCAGCCAGGGCCGATAGTTTTGTCCTTATATAGGCCAGGCTAGCGGAGGGTCGTATAACACCCGAGTCACACTAAGCCACAGCAAAACATAAATTAAGACAGAGACAACGAGGGCCCGTTCGGCAAAAACAAAAGGGCTACGGCTGTCTGCTCCAGTTCTGTCAGACCAAACAAAAAGAGAACGAGAGCAAACCGAGAAAAGTTGTACTGTACACAATATGGGTCATTATTCCAAACACACCTTCAGATCCTTTTGTTTTTTGTTTTGTTTTTCAGTGGCGAATGCGTCACTGTTGATAAACGCAGCAGGAGCAAACAACCTTCTGTGCGTGTGAGTGTGTGTGTGAGAGTGTGAGTGACAGGTTGTCGTAGGGCCTTGTCCTCTCCTGTCCCTCGTCTGCCCAGAGACGCTTGTCTCCTCTGCTCTCCTGTGACACTTAATCGATGCACGTGAAGTAGCCTTTTCACACACAATCTAATTATATGGAAATGGAGGGAAACCAGGGGGGGGTGATGCTAAGTAAGTGAACACACACACAGACCACATGGATATATTTGCAGAAAGGTGATGGGAGGGAAGGTTACAAATCAACAATAAGACTGTAAGCAATGTAGGAAAAGATACTCACCCGCGCGTGCACACACAAAGACTATTTTGGGCATTGTCTAACCTTGACCATGTCAACTGTGAACCAAACCCGATGTCACCTTTGTGGGAGCTTTCTAATGACACGACGTATTAACTGAACGTTAATCCTCAAACGTTTAACTGGACCCAAAACGTAGTCGTGAAACCAAAGCCATCAAAACCGTAAATCTGCATTTACTTTCTGCATTCTGGACCCCACAGAGTGTCCTGCACCCCCAACACGCTCCCGACAGACACAAAGATGCAAGACCACACACAGACAGACGTAATAATGCACATCATCTACGCTGTACTGTTTTGGCCCCATCGTGCTTTGTTTCTTCCCATTTGTCAGTAAAATGACACGTGTACATCTTGCGCTCAGGAGTGTGTGTACGCGAGTGTGTAGTGCCAAGGGTGATGCTGCAGAAAGAGGGTCGGGGTTAACTTGTACAATAAATCAAGCTTGCGCAGCCATAAAAGCCAGGATACTACCCAGGCATTTGTCTAGGGAATAATCCATAAAACTGTGACAGCTCAGCTTTGAATAGCTGTACATGCAGCACTGTCACAGCTCCGCTCCTCTCACTATCCACACTGGCAGTATTCATACGGGCATACAATACATACTGTCATATTGAAGATATGTCAAGTCACACTGCCGCGTGAAGTTCCGTAGTTGCCGTTGTCACTATATTGGCAAAGATGATTTGGAAAACGGGTTTTCAATCTTGCCGAGTTCAGTCTTAGTTCATCATTGCTGATTCACGAAGTTGACCTGATTTCAGTTACATTTTAAATTAGAATGCAATTACATGGGCAGAATTTCAAGTCAAGTTTTTGTTTTGTGAATATATTATTGTCTTAATTGATGAAAGAGAAAATCATGGGGGGAAAAAAAAAAAGCATTAATATGAATATCCGGCTACTACATGAGAGATTGCGTTTGTTTCGGCTGCTACCTTATTAGTTCACAACAACAGATCATGTCTGCATGTTGCATTTTACACAAGTTTTACTTCGCATGTCCTTCCTGATTCAACCTGACAAATTGTCCCTGCTTCTCAGGGACTCAATATCAGTGGAACCTGAATGGCCTAAACTGTCCAGATCACCTTATACATTGTTCTTATTAATGGCTCATGTTGTTTTCAACAGAATGCGCATGTTATTTTTAAAATGTCTACCACAACATTGGTTCAGATATGTCTGATTGTAACATTCGAAGGATTCTGCAGTGTGTGTGCGTCTTTGTGTGTGTGTGTGTCACAATATGTGAAAGAATACAAGATGGGAAAGATCTGGATTGAGTGCAGTAATCCGACAGCTGTCAGTAGAACCTATTCCAGCTCAGGCACACAAATGAATATCCCCACAAACACACACGTCAATTATGGGCCCTGGTGAGCCGAGCAGTGGCGAGCTGATTGGGTCACATGTTTCCTCCCTGTAGCAACTGTCAGCAGCAGGCCCACAATAGAAAGGACAGCAGCTGACACACTGGAAAAATACAAGACAAATACTCGAGCATGTCCACACACACAAATCGCACGTGCTCACATTAAGGTGATTGACACTATGAAGGTAGTCATGTGACCACACAAACTCAACAGCAGGAAGGGAAAAAAAAAACACTGACATCAACAAGTACTGAGTGAATCCTTTTAGCACAGAGTTCATCCTAACTTATTCAATGAATGCTTCAGCCATACGGCTATAAGATTCCGTTAAAAATAGAATCTCTATAGAACTATACAGGGGTCTGCAACCTTTATGACCAAAAGAGACGTTTCCTCCGAATAAAATTTTAAGTGGAGCTGCAAAGCACATTCATCGCGAGGCTAACGCAGCGTGAAAAGTTCACTGTATGCTCCAGAGCCGCATGTGGCTTCATTACTATTACTCGTTTAAATGTTTGGATACCGACGGTAGCAGTGACTCTTTTTGTCCTGTCCCTCACAGGTTTCTCGGACACTCAGAACTCTCCTGCTGTTGCTTTGTGTTTGTGTTCTACTGCATATTTATTAAAATATTTTGTCTATATTTCACAGTGTAACTTTTTAATCTCTTATAGAAAATATAATGCAGTCGTTGTCGAGGTTTCGGACTGTAGCAGCATGCTGTTGTCATACAGTGACATCTAGTGGACCCAGATGGTACAAACAAGTACATTTTGTTATACAAGTCACTTCTTACAACAATACATATACTTTTAGTTATTTTGTGAGTTCTTAAAAAACTTTTTTTTTTTCCAATTTGGAAAGGACCAGTTAGCAGTCGACGAGTGCTTTATATATCAGAGCATAGATTAATATCACAGATATATCCAAAAACTGAAGCTTGCTTGATACTGTCATGTACACATGGGACACATTTTCCTTTCTAGATCCTTTTTGAATTAATGCCATGAGGGATTAAAGCAAAATCAGATTCAACATAATACTTGCTGTGTGTACCGAATGTAAGGTCCGGTGTCTGACACATATGAGAAATAAAAAATATAGACAGAACAACAAAAAGCCCAAAGCATATAAATACAGCGACCTTGCATTTCCAACTACACCAAAAGAAACAAACAAACCAGATCACGAATACAATTTGCTAAAGCTGTCGTGTGACATGGCAACAATAATGAAGCATTTGGTCAAATAAATCTGCCCTGAACCATTAAAACGAAACCAACTCTTTGCAGCCATGCCTGCAGCTCGACGAGGCTGGAGCCTTCAAAATGCCAAGTCATGCTGTCGTCTGAGAGCACGAAGCAGGAAAATTAGTTCGTTTTTGTGAAGTCTGTTTGTCGGTGAGCCATTAGAGTTTCATCCTGTCTATTGGCATCAGTGTACGGGGCTGTACGTTAGTCCAAATATGAAATATCTTGGAAGCTATTTGGAAAGTGAATATAGTAGAAGAGGACGCGATCAGTTTATATCCAGCAGTTTTCCAGGCTGGAGGATGTCATTAGAACGACGGAGATCAGACACAGAGTGGACAAAAGAGAAGAAAGGAGTAACACGGGAAGAATTAAGAGGATGTGGGCAACATAAAAGACGGTTCGACAATACAACAAAAGACTTTAAGAGAGAACACACGACAGATGACGACAATGTGATAAAGTGTATGTCTGTTTGTGTGTGTGTGTCTGTGTGAGTGTGAGTGTGCACGTGTACACACACACCGATATGTGTATTCATTATAAAATAGTGTTCTGATTGTCTTGGCGTCCTATCAGGTGGCATCAAACCCATGTGCGATCTGGAGGGGGAACTACAAAGTGGATCCTGGGGCCTGCAGAAAGAAGCCTTTTTGATCGCGCTAATTAAAAGCCATTTTGTTTAAAACAAACAGACACAAGTCTAATTGGCTCTTTTCCATAAGAAAGGGAAGGATGTTGAAAGTGGAAGAACGCATGGAGGAGGGAGGAAGTGTGTGTGTGTGTGTGTGTGTGTGTGTGTGTGTGTGTGTGTGTGTGTGTGTGTGTGTGTGTGTGTGTGTGTGTGTGTGTGTGTGTGTGTGTGTGTGTGTGTAAGGAAGGTGGTAGTGTTGGATCAGAGAGAAAAGCTGTGCGCAGCCTGGCACAATCACTTCTTCAGACACACACACACACACTCACACACACACACACACACACACACACACACACACACACACACACACACACACACACACACACAGAGTTAGTCGTGTGACCCACTATTAGGACTCCCATTAACAATCTGAACATACACGGAGAACCTAAAGCGAGTCTGCGAGGAGATAACAGGTGGAGAAGACGACCAAGAAAACACAAACAGGCGCAAAATTTCAAAGACAAACTGTCAGTATGTTCAACATATGGTGGCGTTAAACAGCCACCAGCTGTGCCATTATACTTTCTTTCTCCAGGAGACAAAGTCATGTCAACTTCTTCAAACACAGAGGGCAGATAACAGGCTTTTAATATCCCTTTATTTCTCTTTTCATACTGCAGGCAAGAAAAGAAAAAGAGGCACAAATTACTGCAAAGAGTGCTTATGGACTGAACACATTGCCACATTTTATTCTGCATATAAATTCTTGATTTTAACTTTTTTTTATTAAACATTCCTTTATTTGCTTGAAATTTGGTTGCACAATAGCTACAATTATTTGTTTAAGTCAAATATGCAACCATTTCCCTGTTGATATAATGCACAGGACATGCCTTCTTTTAGACTCACTGGGCAAGTTTGGGCCATTAAATTTAAGCAAAGTATTTAGTCATCATTTATTTATTCGTCTTTATAGAACCAGAAAGTATAATTACGGTCAAAAGCAATCCCTTAAATCTCCTAAATCCCACTATTACATTTGATGATAATCAAGATTCAGTAAATAGTCACATTTATCTCTATCGTCGAGTGTTTTTGGCAACTGGAATTGATAAAACAGTTGAATTCATTATGTTACAAATATGCTTTCTGATGGAAATGTTTTACATTTTTATGAATTCAGCTTGTATTTACAACATTTAAAATTTTACAAATTAAGAGACCATAACTGAGATTTAGCAGGTATAAAAGAGGTATGGATGGATTAAAATAGTGGGCAACTATCAACATCATTGATTGCTCCCAGATTAAGACTGGACAAATTGCATAATTTTGGGACAAAGACCCAAACCTCAACAAGTCCTGGTCAGTGTAAACCCTCAGATGAAGCCAAATCCTCAACACACAGGCACACACACACAATGAGATGCACACACGTGAGGCTGAACAGAGAACATATTGTCTTTGGTGCTTTCTTGCTTCAAGTATGAGTCAGTTTTAGATTTTCAGTGTGTTTATGTATGAATGCTGACGGGAAAATGGGTTAATAGGACTGATGCACATGTGATTTTTTTCACTTTAGTTGTAGCACCCAAGGGCTGAATGAGCTTTCCTCTTAAAAGTACGACCGTCACTGCTCAACACGCTAAAACAGGGACAAAAGTACAGATTTCTTTTTGTCGAAAATCTAAAAACAACCACAACAATAACGAAACAATGCGCGGTCTACCATCACCTGATGCCTTTGCAGTTTTGGTACTCAAAAATGTGAAGAAATACAAAAGATACACGCAAACTAAACACAAGAACAAGTTATTGAGAAGATACACAATACACATCGTCTGTTTCCTCAAACAATTCCCACACAGGGGAAAAAAAAATAAAAAAAATCTCAATCTTTCATGATTGTGTTTACAACTATAAAAGAGAAGCGGGGCGCGTGAATGGCAGAGGCAACAGGGGCCAATTTTAACAACGCACACAATACACTACATTAGAGCTGCGCTTTCCCGGCTTGCTGCAACACAAACATTCACTTATCTATATGATAATAGGAGGGCGAGGAGCTCAACGTGACAACAAGAGAGGAGCGCAGCACAATGCCGAGCGGCGCCTGCAGACAGAGTGATCTGAGATGTAATCTGCTCCGACGAGAACAAGAGTGAGCAGGGAAAGAGGAAGAGAGATCTTTATATGACGCACAATTTGGAGTCGGATAGATTGACAATGAAGCTGTCAACAACAACAACAACAACAACAACAAAAAAGAGAGAAAATGCAAGCGACAGCCTATTGTTTAGGGGAGTATCTTTTCTGAAGAGATACTGACGCTTTAAAGCTGCTGAAATATAGGAACCGATGTGATACAGGAAGTACTGTCATTCAGCCAGCTGCTGAATATAAGTGGGGTATTACTGTAGACTTGACACACTTGAGATGAATTACAATGTTTCCCTGTGATGTTCAACATACAGTGTGTTCGAACAAACCACTCAAGACTCCATGAGGCAAACAGTTGGAGAAAGAAAGTGGGTGTCTGTACCTGCTGTGTGTGGTACAAACAGTACTCTTCAAGACAACTTGTGTGTAAAAAAATGTGGACTGAACTTTAAAATAATGGTTCATCATTCATGGAAATACTCGTACTTTCATGCCTCGTGAAAAAGTATCAGCTGAGGCAACGACTGCAGGCAGTGGAAACATCTCGTCTGACAATGGTGGTATTTTATTCAGTGAAATAAATAGACACTAAACAAAACCAAACTCCAAGTCTGAACTAGTTCTAAGATTAGAGCCGCAGCAGTTTTTGTTTGACTTTTGTTTTTTGACCCAATCACAAATGCAAAAGAGCTTTCAAAATATGAGGATTGATTATATCGACTCAATGTCTTTTGACTTATTCGAATGTGGTTTTTAATGTTTAGACCAATCAAAAACACAACACAAAGTTGTGGAAGTAAAGATGGTTAGTTGCAGTGTTGTCATTGATACTTCAACATAAAAAGGTTTTGCATTTCCATGAGAATTTGAAAACCATGTCCGTTTACATGGAAACAGTAGAAAGGCTGAAAATTAAACCGTATTCTTGTTGGGCCACTTGTGGGTGCTGTTGTTTGTTTTGGTAATAAAACCACACACATGCACGCAGAGATTACGCTATAAATATTAACAGTGGTGAGTGCACGGACATTCGTATGGACAGACGACAAAGGTATTACAGTGACTCTCGGCTACTAAATTTGACATGGTTTAACATGATGTTAGAGCATTTTTAGATGTTGTGTATTCTGAGCACCATTGTGTAAATGGGCACCCAAAAACATACTGAAAGTTTTCCATTGGGTGAACCTCTCATGAGCATGTTGTCGAAAGTTAAATACAGTAGAAGAAGAGGAGCTCATTAAGGCCAATTCAGAATTTCTGCAATCCATATTTTTGCGATCACTATGTTATTATAGAACGCATATGGATGGGAACTTCACAATGTACGAATGAAAACGCCTGTTCATCCGCGGCCCGCATTTATGTGGACCCATCATGAGGCTACCTGTAATAAAATGAGTGATCACTTATTTTTGTCGACACGAGACGTCGGGCCACTATAAGGTTCATACTCTCATCTGAACATCTCATTATCGTCTGGTTATTAAACAAACAAACAAGCAATGTTTATTAGAAGACTTTGAAGGTGTCCTTTAAGGGCAGACTGATAGTCCTCCTAAGATCTCTTGGTTTAAAGTACCATGGTGTCCTATCAGAGACACTGCCACTGCATCTGATCATTTCAGAGCATGTCCTCCAGATCTGACCTTTCCCTCCAGCTGGCCCATGGGCCACAGGGCAATGAATAGTTTGGAAATCTAAGAAAGAGGGGGAGAAAAAAAAAAAGGAGCAAGTGAAATCACAAAGGAATTCCACTTTCTCTTGGCTCATGTGATCTATTATTAATCCAATTTTGCGCGGACCCTTAAATTTTTTGGGGGTAGAAAAATCACATTGAGCAAATTAATGAGGTAAACGTAATGATCTGAGATGATCAAAGGATATCAGTGTTGGGCAAAGTATAGCCACCAATTAGCAAAACAAGCGCAGGAAAGGGACTAAAATATGCACCAACGCGCCTGATGAAAAGACAGGGTCAGAGAGAATGGACTAATTTCACAAATGAAACGACGTGCACCAAGACAGACAGGCCCGTGTGTGTGTGTGTGTGTGTGTGTGTGTGTGTGTGTGTGTGTGTGTGTGTGTGTGTGTGTGTGTGTGTGTGTGTGTGTGTGTGTGTGTGTGTGTGTTCCAGGAGGAGGGAGGAAGGGGTGTGTATGCGGGTCATATTTAGATTCCCCCTGGGTCTATGAGCAGAAAGAGTGAGAGAGGTCCCATAAGAGCAGCAGGAGAGGAGCTGGCTTCACTTTGATAACAATAATAAGGTATTTCACTCTCTCTCTCTTTCTCTCTCTCGCTCTTTCCTTCTCCTTTTTTTTTTTTTTTTTTATCCTGCTTTGGCACAATGAGCACTGCCGCTCTCGTTTGATCCATGAAAGAAGCTTGTTATGTTTTTTTGAAGAGTTTTGATGCACAAAGGAACAGGAAGAAAAAAAAAAAGTTTGAAAATAGGCGGCCTCTGTCCGACTTGGACTCCGGTTCATTAGGAAGGCCTCCAGGGGTGCACTGCTTTTTGTTAGTTGTTGTTTTATTTTCGTGTGTGATTTTTTTTTTTCCTTCTGTTTTTAAAGGGCAGAAGTTGCTTGACCTACAGATTGAGTGCAATATTTCCTAATGTAAACTACTTGTGTTTACCTTTAAAAAAAAGTAGAATGTTCTCAATGAAAGTCTTAAAACACGGTTGCACATTATGGACAGAATAAGTATATCAAGGCACCATTCACCTTCATCCATTTAACAACGGATCTTTTTATAAAACAGAGTAACAATACGTATCCCTGTTTAGCAAGTCGCTTTATCCTGCTGCATTGACAATCCCATCAAAAATCCAAGCGGGAAATAAATGATTGTTTCATTACAAACAGATCCGACAAAGTATATTGGAACTCTTGGAAAAGCCGATGTGACCCCCAACCATGTCTTCGGGAAAACACGGCTGTGCAAAAACTATACATTTCAATTTCATAATATATTAATACAAGATACATGTCAACAAAGAGCGCTTCAGTAACAGACTCCACAAAAACGCTCTGCAGGAGATCATCACACGCTACTTTACTCCACTCTCCGTGTAAATAGTCCTTGTTTTACTATCAAGCCTTACTCAGTGTGTACATGCTTTATTTATTCATGCACTGTTAACCCTTGTGTGTATAAACTGTTCTTTATTAATATTTTATTTCATTTTAATATACTAAACTCCTGCACTGTGTGGAGCAATGCGATCACGAACTGCTGGTGTTAATAAGCTATTCTATAAGGATCTACCGAACAGAGTTTAAAAGTAATGATTAGATATTCACCTTTTTCTATTTCAACAGCACCCTATTCTCTCTTTTCAGCAAAACTCAACGAAACGTAGACTTTTTCACTCTATTTGTTGAATACATTGAATCACGGCATACAAAATGAGAAACTAATCTAAAATAATGATGTTGCCTGTAACGTAACCAAAGTGTAATAGGCATGTTTTCAAGCTCTTGGTGCCTCGAATTACAGCCAATCATAACAGCATGAAAGTCAGCGTGAGTGTTGCAACTGCTGAAGTAATAATCACTTGGAACTAAATCATCGGATAGCGACACAATGTCATGTGTTCAGAAGCCACATTAGTCCAGAAAATAGGCGTTTCAAAACTATTTCTAAAACAAACATTTTAATTCAAATTCGAATGAAAAGCTAGTTATTTCATAGCTTACTTTTTGCTAAACAGACTCGATGTGACACTGCGATTTGATGCCAATACCAGCTGACTAAGGGGTGAAATCAGGTGTCATCCTGGTTCCTAGTCCATCAGGGAAAACATAAAAGACAACGGCACACACAAAATCACACCTCTGAATAAAAAAGGTCACAAAATAATCTCAAAGACATGTATGTGGGTTACGCTTATGTCCTTTTTTTCTTTTCTGACCGACACAACCACTCTCCGTTGTCTAACACACTAAATATGGGACAAGAAAATTCAGTTAAAAAGCGACAATATATCACAAACTGGTCTTTGAATGCATAAAAAAAAAAGATTTTGAACCTCACATTTGTTTTTATAATTTTTTGAGATCTACTTCATGAGTGAAGCTCAAAATGTGAAGACATTTGTGATGGTCGTAATTGATATCTCACAATCAATACTTGATCTTGCTGCTTGAACTTGCAGAAACACAATATTTAAAACGACTTTCATTTACATTTGATGCTCGAAGGCCACAGCTGAGTTATGACATGAAATATGTTGCTTGCAGTACGGAACAAACTTAACCTGAGAAACACTGGAACAGAAAAACAAGCACGATGTACACACACACACACACACACTGAAATGCACAAGTGCTATCTATTAAAGACCTGAGCTCATCTTGAGCTCGTGGAGAATGACAGTTATGTCACACTTGACATACACGTCTCCCAATTCTTCACCTCTCCGCTCTTTTTTCTCCTTCGACTACTTATTCCAACCAACGTCTTTTCATTCCACAACACACACAGCGTGTCATCTGTCCTAATGTCACTCTCTATTTTTGAGGAGATTTGCCATCTTTTGAAGTCAAATATTGTAATAGCTCACTTACTGAAAGCCTCCATGGGGAATGAAAGCGAGCGGCACGTCTCTCAATTTAATAACAATGGCTCATTTCGCGCTTACAAAACAGAGGAGACGCAGGAGGAGGTAGGGGAGAGGAGAAGATGAGAGAAGGAAAAGTTAACAGTCCCTTCTGGTGAATTTTAATCCTGACCTCAAAACAACAAGAAGGGCAGGGGCGACCACAAGGAGGTATTGTGATTCCATCCTAATTTTTTTTTTTTCTTGGAGTATGTATTTTCCTACGCCTTTGTATGACTATGTGTTGGGCAGAGATGCTGTTAGGACAAGCCACTTAAGCCCATTACTCAAATAATTCATGTGCCTTGGCAAAGCACTGCTCAGCCCTTTCCAAAGCCTACAAAGAGGCACAGATAGAGAAAAAAATAGATAGATCATTAGATAGATGTGATAGAAGGGGCAAAATACAGAAGAGGGAGAGAAAGACGAGGAGATTCAATGAACAAGACGTCCACTTAAGTATGTTCTTAATCTCATTTGAGGTACCGTGATGAAGTGAATGTAAATAATACTAAATCAACGAGGCACAGTATTTAAATGAAGAAGGATCACATCAAATCTATGATCTCAAAGGCTTATATCTGCTCGTGTTTCCATCACGAGACAGTGTGACAAAGGAGGTGACAGCAGGAAACAGCAACATAAATATGGACTCAAACATTGCAAGACATGACAAACAATAGAACGACTCAAAATGTTTATGAGAGACCAAAACTCATCTGATTTTTGTGGCGATTAATGGATGAAGGCAAATGGAACATTGTCAGGTTATTTAATATTGATCAACTCCAATATGCAAGTTTGAGTAGCTGATGTGATGCAATCAAAAGCACTGATGCTCATGTGGTTGCCTTTTATTACGTTCTACTATTTAAGATTTTAAACTCCATGAGTGCAATAAAAATCAAAACCTAATAGATCAAAGTATTTCTTATATAAAGTATACAATGTACGACAGCAAACTCTCACCTCACAATGAGAAGTTCCCTGGTTTGAGCCCCGGTTAGGTTTGGGGTGGCCTTGCTGTGGAGTCTGAATGTTTTTTTTGTGTGCATGTGTTCTTTGATTTCCAAAAACATACTAATTGGACATTACTAGTAGCCCATGGGTGTGTGTCGATGGACGGATCCATATTTTACAGCAGTTTTGCGAGCTGCATATCGCTCATCTTCCATGACCAAACCGAACCCCACTTCAAGCACAATACAATTTCTGCCAGACAGGACAAAAGCTCCAGATCCCACTGAGCTGTTATGTTTCATTGCTCCATAAGTCTCACAAACACACTTTGATAGAGAGAGAAGAGAGGGATGTGAGTCGGCAAGCCGCCACATGTTGGGAGGGTTTGTTTACAGCTCCCTGTCTTGTACCAGATCAACACCCCCGTTAAAGCACTGACACTCAAACATGAAGCCTTCTCACCTGAGCCCTCATCTGCCATTTGTGTGTGTGTAGAGAGAGAGAGAGAGAGAGAGAGAGAGAGAGGGAGAGGGAGAAATAGCGATCATGTAGCTCATCAGTTGCATTGGGAAAATACCATTCAGAGACTGACAGATGTCTTTCTCCGTCTGACTCTTACCTGCATCTAACAATGCGTCTCGCTCTGTGGGCCTCGGGACATGTATGCACTCTCTCCAGCACGGAAAACATAACAACGTACTTGTCTGTGTGCATTTCTGTGTACAGTACATGTTTGTGTTATCATCGTCGTCTGAAGCGCAGCGGAAACCAATCCCTGATGCTGCGGACCGATAAGAATATCCACCGCTGCCAAGCGCCTACAAAAACAAATGCGGGGCAGCGGCAACCGATACCGTACGACTGTACAAATACCAGACGTACTTCACATTCAGCACGGATACAGTATCGCTCAGTATTGACTGCACTTGGCTCTTTAAATAAAGCAAGTCCAGAAAGTGCACTGAACTCTAAATATAAAAAAAGCACAATAAAATAACTGTGTGATATTGCAATCCACAGCTATGATTTGTCTGAAACAACAGTGGGGGTGGGTTTTTGCTCAATTTATCATGTGCTACATGCGTTTAGGTGAGACAAACCATAGCTTTTGGTCAGTTAAGTTTGGATTTTTTTATACACAAACTGAATAAACTGGTTCTCTGCTTTGTTTTAACACTAAAGAAAGAGATCACAGTCATATAGTATCACTGCTTCTGTACCAGTGAGACACGATGGAGTCTCTACGGATCTTAACAACCTCAACTTTTACACTTTTACAGCAGCAGTCTCCTCCGATTCCTCAAATCATCAATGAGGAGAGAAAGCTGAAAAAGTTTGTCTCGAAACTCTTAATGAACTAACAACAAAGCTGGAGGAAGTTCCTGTTCTCAAAGTACGCTCGCACTCGCACATACCAGCCATAAAGATAGACATTAGCTGGCGGGACGCTGAGGCGTGTGAGGCTTGTTAGAAAGGAAACGGAGCGTTTGCACACAAATAAAGGGTGTGAGCTGGACTGAGGGCTTATTATAAAGAGAGAGTCAACACATGTGAAGAATCTCGCTTTTCCAAAAGATGGATCCAGGCCTAAAGGTTGAAAGAGGATTTCTGAATTGCATGTATAAGTGCAGAAATGTTACAACCTTGCAAGCTTTGTCTTGTAAATAAAGAGTGGATTTCCCAGTGTGCACTTGTTGGCCATATAAATGCTTACTCTGTCAATACTAACCCAGATGACTTCGGCTTTTAATGGGTCCATATGTAGCAATATTAAACTTGACAAGCCACTCTGCAGTTTAAATGTCAGGCAGTATATAGGCATGACACTGAAATATAAAATTTAACCCAAACTGCTGCACCACAGTAAAAGTTAGAGGATAACTGAATACACTGGAAAGCCATCTGCTGGATAAAGCTTTAGCTTCTTTACTTGAAATGAGAAAATTACAACATTAATTACAGTATTAAAATGATCAAACATAGTTTTAAACTGAAAGCACAATAGAAATTAAACACGGGCAGATAAATGAGCGTAACAAAGAAAATGGAAAAAAGATGCTTTTTCAGCCCTGATTTAGGAATAAAGTCTCTTGATATTTAAAGACTTTGTGACATCAGATACATTCCTATTATAACTGCATGCATCAGCCCCCTTGTAGCAGGGAATAACGTCAAAATGCCAAAAATGTTGAGCTCAAAGTATCGTAGTTTATATATCAACAAAGTTAAGACTCGAGATTTAAGTTACATTTACTTATATTAGATCGTTTAGATTCACGTGACAGCAAAATAAATAACCAGAATTGTTGTCCTTGTGCCATCAAAGACATCTTCATAAGTTACCATGAGGTGAGGAATTGAATTAGTAATCTGAGTTCAAAACAAAGGGACGGAGTGCCTATTCGGCTGTCGTCTTTAAATGGTCACCACAGCTTTCAACCAGATGCCCTTCCTGTTGCCACTGGGAATCAAACTCAATGTGCCATCACTGAACACAAGAAATATAATCTCACTCTGAATAAAAGTTTTTCACAAACTCGTCATGAACGCCCAGAAAATGCAGGCAAAGCTCCAAACAAGCTCACCCAATGCCACTGTACATAAATATCGAGATAACTGATAACTACATCTCTCTCTCTCTCTCTCTCTCTCTCTCGCTCATCCACTCCTGCTTCTGGAGAGGCAGGGTTGTGATTGGCGGAATAAAAGCCTCCCTCACTCCAATCCCTAATCCCCAGCGGGCTTTAAAACATATGAATGGAGGAGGACCGGCGGCAGCTCTCTCGCACAGTCTTATGAGCATTATTCTCCCCATGCTGTAGGAATCAGAAGCAGCAGAGAGGAGTCGGGGGAAGAAACAGAGAAAAGCCAGTCATCCACGACTGTCTGCCCGGCTCCGGACCCGGTTCGCCTCCGCTTCTACAACTTGTGTGCGGTGGGAGGTATTTTTTGCCTCTGTGATCACTCACCGGATGCTGCGTTGCTGAGAGGTCTGTCTTTCCTGTGAGCAAGTCTTGGCTGGTGTCTCTCGCAAAGGAAAAAAAAAACCCCCAAAAAACAAAAAAGGCAGAGAGGTGATGGAGGTCGGAGAGGCTGCTGCTGCTGCCGCTGCCGCTGCTGGTGATGGTGGTTTGGGTGCTCACATTGATTTGTGTCACTTCTCTGTCTCTCTCTCGCCACTCCACCTCTTCCCCACTCTCTCTCTTCACTTCACTTCACATTACACACACATGCGTGCACATGCACACACACACACACACACACACACACACACACACAAACATGCACACCAAGATTTGGGCAAATTACACAAAGCTGAGGCACCAAGGGGAGGAGACGTCAATTTGTTTCCTGTCCAGAGTAGGCACTGCCACCCAGCCACAACAGCCGCCAACAGCGCAGCAGACAACCCAGAAACTGTTTCCTCTCCAGAGTATTTATCAACTTCAAGCACACAGTATAGCAAAAGGCTACATCAACACGGCTCAAAAGCATTTTCCTTACCTATTACCACCATGTAACAGCCCCAGATACCCCATGCCGGAACGCAGCCCTGCAGCCATATTGATCAGACTGTTTGGTCTGAAAACACAGCGGGTGCGCAGTGTGCTGAGGCTGCAATGGCCGACTGTCAAGAAGAATAACTTCCAACGTGACAGCATCAGAAGTTGTTATGCATGTCAGCTCCACACAAAGCTTTATTATCCAGTTAACAAAGCTCCTACAGCAAGCCAAGTTCCTGTTGGCTGCAGTGGCTGGCTCCACTGAGCGAGCCGCTTTTTCTTTTTGGTAGTTTTACAGAGCTGCATCACTCAAAGGAAGAAATAACCACGTGTGAGAGGGTCGTAGAGACAAATCAAACACTGCAAAATGTACATTTATCTAATTGTTCAAGTATATTTGCTGAGCTTTTAATCAAAGTCTTCTCTGAGCTCCTATAGGGTTATTGTACACTCAACCATCATAACAAAGAGGATCTCATAAGAAATGCACAATACACACAATGAATGATGAAGGAACGATCTCAAAAGATTAAATTAACATGAAAACAGGACAGTGTTTATGGTGGATATCATGAATTCTGCTTGAGCTGCCTATTGTATATAAACTTGGCGAAATCAAGCGTATATAAGATATGATAAAAGGTGTTTTTTGATAGGAGACTACACATAGAAAGTCCTTCTGCTCATATGCAGCCACTGAAGTGCATGTTAACGATTCTTTCTTGCATGTGTTGAGTTTTGTAGTGTCTTTGATTCACTGGTTTACTGATCGCTTTCATAATACATTATCATTTTAAAAATTCATGTTCCTTACAAGCTCACTCTGATTCACTTACTAGAAACTACAAAAGCAGTTTACTGAGGTCGACACACTACAGAAAAAGTGCTGGTATCCACCTAAATAAGGCCCCGTTCAAGCGACAATATGTTCTGGATAAAAAAAAAAAACATTTCAGTGAAAGGGTTAACAACCTGGAAAGCCTCCAATTACTATTACTTTTACAGCATTTAAAAAAGACCTCAAACTCTAGTTAAAGACTCATGAATCTTATCTTATTTATATTGCAGGGGTGGTTATAAATAGTGTATATATTCTCTGTCTTTGTTTTGCTTGTTTTTAAATAATTGTTGTCTTAAATGGACGACGGATGGAAAGTAGTGACTGTACCGAGTGTCCATTAATGTGCACTGTCCTCTCCAAATAAACTAATAAAGAAGGAAAGCTGTGAGTAAAGTATTCTCATTGACTCCCATTCAAATGACCACTTGTGGTCAATCTTCTTTGAAAATGCAAAGAACTACACACATTCTGGTGTCTGAACTTAGAGGGTGAAAATACACGCTTCAATGCAGAGGAATATTCTACCTACCACCAATAATAAAGATGGAAATGATCCAATATTGCTGTTAATCATCAGCATATACCAACGTTTAAAAATTAAATCTTACATAACATGTATTACGCCATCATATGCACCATATAGAAAAAGGAAATCGCTTCTTGTGGGTTTTCATAACGTGAATCATGGTCCAAATGTGGCATTTAAAGAGGTGAATTATGTAAAACGAATGGGTATTTGATATAAGAGTAGGACTGAACAGAAAACAGAAAAATAAATGACAACGACCTGGTTTGTGCATTTGTTTACATATAGGGTCGTAAATGGGAACGTTCCAATACAATTGACTTAGCACAGAAAATAACAATGCAAGTGAAGTAAAGTGAAGCAAATTGTTCAAATGTACTGTAAATATGTGACGAATAATTAGTATTTTGTATTTCTTGACAAAAGTCTGGAAAACAATTTGATGGCAACTGATTTGTTTTAACATACAAGTAGAATATTTGCTTTCGTTGTGCCTCTCTGGATATTGAAAAACCTTTCATTACAATGTTATAACCAAACAACATACAAGTGCTTAATGACACTTATGCATTTTGTATTTTCTACAATACACAAAGTGCGACAAAAAATCTAAATAGTTGTTCAGTTTTCGAACAAAGTTCAGGTTCATCACTCTCAAACTTAGTCGGGCTGTGTTCATATTGTTTCCTCAGAGTCGTGCAGCATTTTTTAGACGAAATAATTGAAAACATTTGTGCTTGAAACAATTACATTTGGCACTTTAGCTGAGGATACGGGTGTTTGAATCCAACAATTTGGTGAATATTGGGACTCACTTCATGATAAAGTAGACTTCAAGGCAACAACCCAAATCATGACGCTCCCTCTACCATACCTGAGGACATGGGAAGTGACACGAATTTGTGAACTACACGTTTGGAGAGAAAACCTTGTCAAATCAATTTTTTTTCCCCCTTGCAGTTTTAATGGGGGAAAAAACGTTTTCATTCAACGAATGAGAATCACTTGTATATTAGTGAAAACAAACGTGCTTATAGTTAAAGTGAGTCTGTATCAATAGATAGTGCTTTTAGTTCTCTTTTGCCTCATAATGGGCACCAGCGGCAGACCATTGTTTACCAAGCTCTTTATTTACTACAGCATCACTCAACCTTATAAAATGATTCACCCAATGCTTCACTCACTGTACCTCTCTCTCTCTCTCTCTCTCTCTCTCTCTCTCTCTCTCTCCACCCCCCTCATTATTTCCCTCTCTGTCCATGTATGCTTACTTGTTTTCTAATGTGCATTTCGCTGCCCACTGTACCTTGTAAATGCCACATTATCCCTGTGCAGAGGAGAAAAAGGGCTCAGGGGCAATCAGGGAAAGCGCGGGGGCCGAGCGGATGCGCTTCAAAGGCTGTCAAAACTATATTATATGGTTGATCCCTGTCCAATTCACTTTCACAGTTCAATAGTTGCTGTATGTTAAAGCTCGGAAAACAAAGGCATTCACTGGCGTCTCCTCGCGCTGAAGGTAACTCACATAAGGGGCTTTGTCATTTTGTGCGTGCGTGCATGCGTGTGTGTGTGTGTGTGTGTGTGTGTGTGTGTGTGTGTGTGTGTGTGTGTGTGTGTGTGTGTGTGTGTGTGTGTGTGTGTGTGTGTGTGTGTGTGTGTGTGTGTGTGTTGAAGTGGCGGACAGGGTGGCGGTCAAACAAGGGAAAGTCTAAATAGAGTGACCGCATAGGTCAGGTTTGACACACTATATTATTCATTCACTGTCTGTCCTCAGCTGCGCTTAGCTCATCACACACATATACACACACACATACACACGCGCACACACACACACACACACAAACGCACGCACAAAACTTCCCCTAGGTGCAGCTTTTACTACACATATGTGCCTGGACGATGCACAAATGTCAAGAGCAATAACTGGGATGTCACTCCAAATCCAGCCGTCCCTCTTCAGTGTTTAACAGCTAAGGTAGCTCAGGGAATAGCCTCTCTCTCTCTCTCTCTCTCTCTCTCTCTCTCTCTCTCTCTCTCTCTCTCTCTCTCTCTCTCTCTCTCTCTCTCTCTCTCTCTCTCTCTCTCTCTCCTCTCTCTCTCTCTCTCTCTCTCTCTCTCTCTCTCTCTCTCTTTCTCTCTCTCTCTCTCTCTCTCTGTCTTGTTCTCTCCATGTGCCTCTACACATGTGAATGACCTGTAAAAAAATTTTTTCTTTTTTATTCAATTCGGTTCAGTTTGAGTGAATTCAGTTTACTTTAACTCAGTTACACACAGCCACAAAAGCCCCAGAGAGAAGGTTAAAGTGAAGACCATGCCCCCTTGCGCAAGGTTGTTCAGCGCTAACCTGAATCATGTTTTCCCTTAATTGTGACTGCTTTTCCTATTTACGTTCATTTGTCTTCCTCTGATTATCGGGAAAGGTTGAGGGGAATGTTTGATATTGCCAAATCAGCATGAATATTAATGATTTTGTCTATTTCAAGAGGAAAAACTGGAAATCTGGAAGTTTCAACTTGTATAGCGTGCTTCTTTATCTTGCTATATAAATAGAAAAGAATGAGTAATGCAGAATCTTTCCCTAGTTACATAATTTCAAGACTGAGCGATACTAAACCAACATGTCTGAAAAAGATGAAATATATGAAAAAGCTGTTACCTTTACCTTTTGAAAAAGATCACCGTTATTTTTCTTTTATATCTCATAGGTTTACATGAGAGAAAACACATCTCATTTTTCCCACTATAATGTTGCTGCTGCAGGGTTTTGAAATAGCATTTTGAAGTGCAGAGTTTAGATTAATGAAGAGTCTATTTAGAGCTTCCCCGCAAAGATTTATTTATAATTTGGTAGTAATCTGTAGGAAACTTGATGCAAATATGTGAACGGTTGAACATGATGTAGCTGTATAAGTTGAGAATTAAATAATATTCATCATAGAATAGACATTATTCAGTCATTCCTCTTTGGTCTCATGAGACGAGGCTCACCTCAGAAGGTGCTTTGCTGGACTATGAGCTCTTTCGTATTTCTAAAATCCTGTCCCTGGAACTCAAATTCTGAACAGCCTCTGCTTGTTCATAGACATTTCTTAAAGGAAAAAAAAGAAATCATTGCTAAATTAATTTAGTTGCAAGACTTCCTTTGGTTTATTTGCTTGGGAAACTTTCCAAAATCAGTGTTGATCTATTTAATTTAAAACTGGCACCAGAAAAACCCTAATTTGTGTAAAGCTGCTTCCCATCAAGATCTTGTGCGGTTCTCTCTGTCTGCAGCATTCTTCATCAAGTTATAGTTTTAATGCCTATCATCGAGAGAGTGTGTGTTTGCCTGTGTGTGTGTATGTGTGTGTATGTGTGTGTGTATGTGTGATCTTGTGTTTCACTGTAGGGCTTAGAAAATAAAACTCCAGCACACGTGTGGGCTCAGACTTACCTGAGCAAACTGCAGAAAACATGCAAAAAAAGGAAAATATGATGACATTATTAGCAGGTATTACGTTATTGGATATTATTACATCATCGGTTGTCATCAGGTGAAAACGGGCTTCGGGTTTGAAGTTTACTTGCAATGTTTGAGGTCAGCATGAATTGCTCAGGAAACCAATGTATCAGTGGGGAGTTCTCCAAAAAGAGTGTTTTAGTGTCATTATGGACACTGTATCAATATAATAGAAAGCAACACACCCGTGTTATGGAGAACTGTTATAGGAACTTTAAGGTGCCCACAAGTGAAGGTTTGCTTTGGGATCTGAGTCAGGGAAATAGTATCTCATGATGCATTTGTTAATTTTAAAGTAAGTCAGAGGAAAATGAATGGAAGTGAATGCAATGTCCTCGAAAGACATGAAAAGACAACTTGTGATTATTTGTTGTTGTGGGTCTACAACGGTTTGTCGTCTTTTCCTCCACCACAAAGCCGCCTCTGACCTCTTTTGCCATTTGCACGAGTTCTTTTGATGTCAGGCCAACATTTTTAGGATCCCATAAAACTTTTTTCAACTCTGTTAATATGCATGGTGAAATTTAATCCTTCGACTTGTGCGTATTATCACAAGTCATATTAGAGAGCAAAAAAAAAAAAAAAAAAATGTTGTGAAAATCGAGTGTCATGGGGTTGATTCATGATTTTCTCTGGCAAATATTTAAAATACAATTAGCTTCTGAATCAGGTCTTTGATATTATTAGCAAGAACAAAGGACAAACACTCCCATACTGAGCGTGTACTACTCTTTGCCTGGAGCTGCTTTGAGTAGCTTGTAGCGCGGCTACCTTCTCGGGATTTGGCAGCTCGTGCCAGACCCCTGGGGCCTGAAGCTTAAGAGTCTGGCCAAATGACACCCTGCTGAGGCAACAAGGATGGGTCTTCGCCCCACACTCCGGCACCACAGGGCCTCTCCAAACCAGATTCTTTTTTTTTTTTGAAGATCAATTTAATGATTTTAGGTGGCTTTTTGTTTTTTTAAACACAAATCAATCCGATAGCAACTGCAGTCAGTTTAAAGAAGAACACATTCCTCTTCTGAAGTCATCGCAGCTCTGCTTCGAGATTAAAATGTCTCCGTGTCGTTTGAAGTTGCAATCACTGCAACCATTTTCTTTAAGACGAGTATCAGCATTTCAAAACAGAAGAGTTTCTAGTTTTGAAGAGAACCCACCAGTAAGTCTCTGAAGAGAACTGCAATATGAACTGCGAGGGGATCAAGGTTGTCAGATCAAGTAGAGGCAGAGAAATTATTTTGGAGCAATATCTCGATAAAAGTCTTCACATTAACTTGATATGATTAAAAAATAAATAAATAAATCTCCTGCTGCTATTTTGTCCGTAATTCAAGTAATTCAGTAAATGAAAACATAACATGTGTATGCATATTCACTTCTCCATCACTCATTTAGCTTCTTTTCATAAAACATTTCCCAATATATTTTATAAAATATGTTGAAAGTCTTACCTCTCCTCATGTGGAGCTTGCTTTTAAAGCTCAGGCTCATCCACCCTCTAGTGACTGCAAACCGTCATTACAGGTCCAACCACAGCAGGCTCCACTTCTGTCAGAGGCAGCTCTCTCTTTCTGCTATTTCCACGCGGAATACAAGGCAAACGTGTCACGATGCATCCACCCGTGCTATTCCCAGCCTGAGAAGTGACAGAGAAATGCAGGAAGTCGTTGGAACATAAACAAGGCGCAATGGAGGAAGCTGGGGGTCAAGACGACGCTTCCTGTTTCAAAACCAGCCTCGGTGTGTCTGCAAGCCCTCATACGGTGGAGGAGCGCTTCTCTTGTTAGACGTATGAAAAGATAAACCCATAAAATAAACTTGCTTATGCTTGCATTTTTTTTATGTCAACTAAAAATACAAATTGTGGCAGCATATTGTACAACAGTCTACAAGCTTATCCAATTTTTTTATTTATATTGCAGTCATTTGAATACAGATTTGTCTAAGTTGTTAAAATAGTGTCTTACTTACCAGTGCAATGGTTTAGACTCGCATAAAGTTGCGATTTGAATGTCAAAACGCTAATATTTGTTGCTTAAGCTGGGAAAACATTCCAACTATATGGCTGTAGAGCACAATCACTGCGATGACTGACTTCACCATGGATAGACTGAGAAGATGATGACGCAGGATTTTAGTGGGCCGTTTAATCTCTTCGCTCAGGATGATGTGTTACGTGTAGTTAACATTCACACAGTTTGAACTGTGAACTCACACAATGGTGGAAATGTGATGCATCAACATCATCGCGCGAAGACCCATGGGATACGTCTCCAGTTTCCAGATGCCTCCTAAACGGATGAATGAGAATATGCATAGACATTGCTTGTACATAAAACCAGATAAATCATGTTACCGTAATTTGATATATGTCACATACGGTTAACTAACATATGCATGTGGGGTGGAATTTGCTTAGGGGAGAATGGGGGGGGGTGGATCCTACATAGTAAAATAGAGCTGTCACCTTCCGCGTATATAGAGTGAAACCTGTGCAATGAACTCCCATAAACAATAAACTATATTTAGTGATGTGTGAAGAATTTTACACTTTCTTCAAATCATTATTAGTTTATTCACCATCTACATTGGATTTCCACCCATCAATCCCCGCCATACACTAAATCCCTGATTGTATTCATCAAGAACCTCCCGTGTTTCTGTTTTTTGTCTTTTGCTGCAGATTATATAAGTAACTGCTGGACAATAAAAAGTATCGTAATAAAAACTTAGTATCTCAAAAATTTGATTGTGAGCATCAGGGAATTAAAAAACATATTTCCTTTCATTCAGCTTTTATTTACTGTGCGGTTAATTTTTTTCCCCCACGTTTGATTAGTAGTTTATTTTTAATATCAGTGGTGTTTAATTAGTATTTTCTGCAAATTAATCGGATAATGTAAACTGATGACACGGGAATTTAATCTAAAACCTGTTCAAAGTCATTCAGGGGTTATGAAACCCTCCATTGTCAGATGTCCACTTTGGATTTGATTCATTTGCCGGCCAGACAAAAAACGGCAGCATCTGGCCGGCATTATTACAGCATACCATAATGAACTCATAATCTGGTATTATTGAAGCATTTGGTATTATTCTCAAACTCAATTACGGTAATAGGACGGTAATGATTTCAAAAGGTTTACAGGCAGGATGTAACTCTTCTCCCTGCTCTCGTTCCCACACACCAACAGATTACCTTGAGAATTCTGAAGAATCACCTCCGTTTAGATTGTTACACGCTACTCTGAATAACCTATTTCAGAATGTGCTCACTCACTTCTTGTGTTTCATTCGGCTTTGCTGTGGTTCCAGCACTGCTGCCCACACGCCGCTTTTGGACCGCAACGCTCACTTATATTCCACTCAAAATGTCTTATCAACACTTCAGAGGAGATGCAGTGTATCCGAATTTAAAGGAAGACACATGGTTTACATGAGAATAATCTCAGTAGACTTAGTGCAGTGTGTACACAGCAGCATCTGTATCTTAATAGTCTATCAAGAGTGGCGGAGGGAGAATATGAAAGCTCTGAGGGATTTGGGAGAAAGGATATGATTGCATTTATGTCCCATCAAGCAGCTTGCTGGATCCAGGGGAATGCCTAATATATGTCTGTATTTGGTCGCCAGCTTACATCTGTCTGCTTATGGATTTATGACTTCCAAACTATTTTTGAGAAAAAAAAAAGGAAAAAAAAGGCGCCTCTCGACAGAGCCAGTGACTAATAACTAAAGCCGACAGGGATGGCAGGCAAACACACACATACGCACACACTCGGATAGACGTAACGACAAGGCTCGGCGACAAGGAACAAAGGAGGCGGAATCTGACACATTCTCTCTGACAGTAGGATAAAACTCCCTCACCCCTCGAGCCATGCTTGCACACACTGCAACACACATGCACAATTTACTCCCCCCTCCGTCACGCAGAGTTTTTGGTCACAAACATGCACCTAAATGTTTTCACATGTATAAAAACAGCCTTGTCCACATATTCAAACTGCTAAATGTTATTTTAAGGAAACATAACAGCGTCTGGGTTCAACTGCAGGGCAATTCTTGCAGAATTCATGATTCTCCTTTCGTCACGGGTTTTGATCCATCTATATGAAAGGTAAAACCCATGTGTTGTAGCGGTAAGCCCTCTCTTTTCACAGCATGAGATCTCTGGTTGCATGTTCTCCCAGTGTATGCTGATTTTTTGCCTGTGACTGTGGACTATTGTCTCTCAGTGATGGCGTTTCCCCACAATCAGAGGTTGGTCCAGTTGTATAGATGAAAGCCCCAGTGAATCAGGTTTGTCAACTTATGATGATTGTACAGACATATTTAAACTTAAACCATTGATAGTTTTCCTACTACAAACACATTATAGGTCAGTGGTCCCAAACATCACAATTGTATCTTGAGTGGGCTGGACAAGGAAAATAGACCCGTGACAACCTTTAAACTTAAACTTTAAAGTTTTTGTTTGTTGTGGCACAGAGTAATTATGATGACAATGTCTCTATTGTTTAAAAAAAACAAAAACAAAGGTTAACTTCTGAAAATGATGATAATGTCAGAATAAAGACAATTCCAATGAAACCTTCTGGTGTGAAATACAGTGAATTATCAAAAAATACTTCTCCTATAGTTGTTGAATTATACATGTTTTTACAAACTCATGGCTTTGGGACTAATGCTAGTTCTAAAAACCATTTGGCACAGTTCTGTCTTCAGATCATTTACGTGGGGATCACTGCCAGAGGCGACGGGGCGCTGTTACGGCGCATGCGCAACCCCTAGTGCTGTAAATCGTTCCTTCTTCCCATGCGTTAGTAAACAAACATGGTGGCCCAGTGGTATGATTCGCGATCCATTTCGTAGTTTTCTCGTCCTCATTGTTAGTTTAATAGTTTAGACTGACCCTGATAGCATCCGATTCGTCATCAGTCCATACGATTGTCGGCTCCTCTCCATTTTGTTTGCGATAATTGTCCTCTGCGCACGTCTGTGTGGTTTCATTACAAAGAAAGCAACAGCGCCCTCCCCTGGCCCGGCAGACTTAACTACACATCGTTGTCAGTGGGATCCTCTGCTTTAGTGTAAATGCTTACAGTTATAGTTTTTTTGGCCTTAGTAAACACTGGATTCATCTGTAAAACTGTTTTCTATAAGAAGCAATAATAATAATTAAAAAAAAAAGGGTTAGGTGATGACTGCAGGGACACCTATCAGACTATAACTATAACAGCTTTACCTTACCTCAATAGATAAATAGTGATTAGTGCAGCTTCAACGCTCAAATCTTCAGTTCAATCGAACCACGTTTAAAAGAGTGCAGGCAGCAAGAAGATATCTGGACACACACACACACACACTCAGCTCCCAATTGTTCAATCAGCCTATAAAATACAACGGGTGGAGCCAATTGGAGGAGTCAGCAAAGAAATAATAAAAGAAGGAGAATAAAAGGGACGATTGGAAGAAGGTGGAAAGGTGAAGAAGATGTGAATGGGTGGGAACTGTATGGGGGAGGAGGTGGGAGGCAGATTGTATTTGAGGGAGGCGTTTAATCCCCAGAAGCATCCTGACGGCAGCTGCTCTGTACAGATGGGGACGAAAGGATGCTGAAACATGCGCGCACGCACGCACTCACACACACACACACACACACACACACACACACACACACACACACACACACACACACACACACACACACACACTGTGTCACATTGAAAAAAAAGAGGTACAGTCGAATGTTGGAACCCTTCTCCAACACCCTGGAGGATCATGGGAAACATAAGGCAAGGGAGCTTGGTTGTGTTCCATTATTTCTCGCTCTACAAAGGCCATTGAAGCTGTGTCATCAGCTGATTAATGAATACAGCGCTCTGTAGTTCTCCCTGTCCCATATTATGTTCAATGTCTTTCCAAGACCAAATGTATGGATTGCCTGGGTAAATGAGAGACTGTATGACCCTTTAGCTTAGGAAGGAGACCGTCGGCAGGAGAAAGAGCAACTTTCTCCAACACACTGTTAAACACCTTTAACTGTATTAAAAACTGGTATACAGACGGGATCTATGAATAGACATTTCTTCATTTGGTTCAAACGTATTCCTATTTCTTCTGGCTGTTTCTTTGAGTCCATTTTACATTAGCCTCGCACATGATTTTCTCTGAATCTGCTCTGTCATCAGTGTTATTGCATTTACTTTTAGACTTGCGATGGCTGGTTTTCACTGTAATATATCAAATTCGACAGAGCTTTCATCAAGTCTCCCTTTCCACATTTCTTCCATCCAGGTTGTTTGTTTGGGATCAGGGTTGGAAACTTAAATAAAATATATTTTTGAGTCTAGACTTACACTAAAATAGTTTTTGGTATGTTTTTTTTTTTTTTTTTAAATACACATATTGTGTACCCTCCTCTCCAAGAGCATGAACTACAACATATTACCCAAACTCTAATTTCATACATATCTTCGGATTTTGGTTGAATGCAGGACATCCTGGTGTCCTGGAAAGAAAAAAGCAAAATACATATCTTTAGCGCAAATCTGCCACTGTCAAATCATCATCATCATGAGATAAGGTGTGCATTTTTGTATTGCTCTTTTTAAATATCAAGGACTAAATTAATGAAAATACATTAAAGCAAAACATTAACCAAATTCCAAACTCAATGTTTTCGTCAATTAATATAAGAGGTTTGAAGTTGGAGTGGCTGCATTGTCGTTTTGAACCCCAGACCTTGACTCGCTGAGATTAATCTAACATGATCAATTAAAAAAGAAAGACATTTGTCAAATCAGAAACTATAAACGGTCTGACTTTTCAGCGTCAACTTTACGTATTTCTACAGTTTTAGCCCAGAGCCCGGTTCTGCATGTTTTTAGAGCCGTTACCTTGTTAATCTATCATCACTTGTTCCATTTAAAGGTGGAGGATTTATTGTCTGCTGAGACATGGAGGTGAGGTCACGGCCTATCAGAGTGGCGTGGTTGGCGACAATGGCCATTGTTCCTGGGACCAACCGGATGTGTCTGCAGGGGACTTCCTGCTGCAGATAGTGTACCTTTGTGTGTGTGTGTGTGTGTGTGTGTGTGCGTGTGTGCCACACAGATGACTTTTTCTGTATTTTCTTAGGTGATGTCACCTCTGTCTGTCTCGCTCATAAATCAGTGTTTCTACAGCTATTTTTTTTGTCCCCCAAAGCAAACTGTTGTGTTATGCCGTTATCAATTTTCCTTTTATTGCTATTTAAACCTCCAAGCGTTGCAGCGCATTGTTTTTTTGTTTTCTTTAATTATGTGAAACAAACCCCATACTCAATGGACATGACATTTAAAGGAAAAAATAACTGTGTGATACCAGCTACCGATGACAGATCCATTTGAAGAGTTGCAGGTCATAAATAGCTTACAATTGCAACTTATTGGAAAATTACATTTAAAAAAGGAAACAACAGTTATATTTGAAGTAATCCAAGTCATGTTAGCGTCAAGTCTGTTCTCAGTCCAACAAAAAAAAAGAATGAAAAAAAGACATTGACGCTGGTGAATGCAGTTTCCACCAGCAGTGTTTGAAAAACTGAATGGTTATTGACTTGAATTTCTTTTTTTTGGGGGGGGCATTTTTACTTGGCTTTGTTGTCTTTGTGCCTCTGACCTCTTGTTTGTTGACACCAGATACAAATCCTTCTATCTTAAACCCCATTTTTGCATTTTCATTTCAGGAATTTGTGGTTAGAATGGCAACGGCAGAAATGCTGAAAACGATGCAGTTTACCTGTTGGGCCACTAGTAGTTGCTGTTGTTTGCATAGAGATTGAAATTCTGGGATCCACAGGAGCTCTGAGCAGAGATGTGTTAAACAAACACCCACAATACAACGAAACTGTTCCATTTTTACAAAATGACATTTTGAAAACCACTTCCAGAATGCAATGTTTCCAACTCTATGATTGTGTGCAAAATGTTGCTGTCCAAAATTGAAACGTTTCAGAAACAAAAAAGCCAAAATGAGGCCATTTTTAGTCGAAACAAGAGGTCACGGGGGTCAGTCCCAGTGGATCATGGGAGTTGGTTGTCAGTCCATCGCAGGGGAAACAGAGAAATGAGAAAAAAAGAATACATTATGCCTTGCTTGGAAAAAGGTTTAGGAGCCACAACGTGGACAGACTGGACACAATATTGACTCACCGCCCAACATAAAGAAAGTTACATTTCTCAGTCTTATCAAGTATGAAATGCATCCAAATGACAAGATCTATAAGTCAATGTGCATCATTCATGTAACTAATCAGCAACATTGCAATCAAGACGTGTAGAACACAAACATGAAAACGGGACTTGTGTGATCGTGATAAGGTCCATGAATTCTCTTTCATCTGTTCAAGTCACTTTCAGAAAAACAGAGAAAGATGTCACTTTGCTGGGAAAAAATCCCACCACCACAAAAAAAAAAAAAAATCTGCTTGTACTGGAGAAAATTACCACTTAACTGCCACAATATCCCCGTGTTTGAGATGTGCTGCCCCAACAATGGAGCATTCCGCACCCTCTTCTTTCTCAGTGTCTCCCACTGTAAAAATATAGGCACAATCAATTTTGATAATGCAAGGGAGCAGCGGTATCCGGTAGAGAAATAACCATCTTGATTATTCCTTCTCATGGAGAAATTTTTTTTTTTCCCCCGACTGTGTACTTTTGTTGCCTTTGCAAGGTAATGGTGACAATTTTCTCTTTTCAGTCACAGTCGAGGCCTCTTTCTCTTACTCACTTGAGAAATTCGAAACAGTTTTTTTTCCCCCCTCTCTCTCTCTCTTTCCGTCTTTTGCCGCAATGCTGAAAGCCTTTTGACCTACAAAGTAGGGTTTTGTTGACAGATTGATGCTTTCACACAGTGACATTAGCTGAATCGCCGGTGTTCAGAGGCCCGTGGTGCCACTCTGGAACAAATGCCCTGGAATTTTCCCAAATAATCCCCCTGTGTGCCTGCCTGTGTGTGGTACGACGCCGGTCTCCGGGGGAAATGGAAAGCATCTATCTATATAACTGTCTGTTTGTCAGTCGGCGTGGGTGCCTTTTACTAATAGTTGTCTTTATCAAAAGGAGTTGGGGGGGGTACAGAGGTGCAGTAACCTTTGATGTGAATGAGCTGGAGAGGGGCAGGGGCAAGATATAGGAATATTGTGATGACAGCTGCGGTATTAACACTTGGTGACTGCTGCAACATGGTATTATACCTACACAGGAGGGATAAAAGAGCAGACAAGGAAATTATAAAAGCAAAAATATATAGGTTTGCCCGTTATCCACACACAAGACATTGTTCATTAGTAAACAGGGATGTAAAATAGGCTGATTACAGTGATTATTAAGGTTGTATTTTTTTTAAACATACACCATTTCCACCAAGCTACGGATGAGTCATTTTACATAATATGTGAGACGTTTTGTTTTTGCTTTTTTGCATGTGCTTTCAAATTAAAATGAAGGGCTCCTCATCTGTGGCAGCAGCAACTTGATGAGTCATTAGTTCAAAATGTTGGAGGACAGACTCGTTTACAAAGTGTGTGGAAAACGGCTCCTCAAAACCAACGCCGAAAAAGAACGATGAAGGGAAAAAGTTTCAGTGAAAACAAACTATGATTTTCTTCATCGTACCAAGCAAGCTGTAGGAACTGAGTTAAGTTTCTCCTATTATTCAGGGATGCAGGGAGGGTGTAGAAACTTTTACTTTTACGTTGCGATTTTTGCATTTCTTTCATTCTTAAAGGGGAAGATGTCGAATTCACAGAGAGTAAGTCAGGTTTGACTTATTGCATAAATCAATAGTCATTGGGTTTGTACTGCCTCTGGTCAACTCATCTTTCACTTTAATAGGAATTAATACAATTAATACAGCACAAGTAATCTTGTCGAGTTCACCGTATCACAATTCACCGCAATCATCCTTGTTACAACAGTTGCAACAGAGGCATTAGCAGAATCCACAACAGTGATCTATAAACCAGTATAGAGTGGAAAAGATTAAAATGACAAGGTTTTAAGTGTATACAGAAGGAAGTGGCCACCATTTTTGGTGATCAAATCACATTTTTCCTAATTTTTAAGAACACTCAATGGGAAAGATTGCCTAGTCAACAGATGTAAAATGTTCCACTGGCCACTTTTTACATTGTATTCACTATTCAGTCATATAAAAAAAAACAAAAAAAAAAACTATGACTTAGTGGCCACAATTTGCTTATGTTTATTATGAGCTTAGATTCTGTGACTGTCCTTATTGTTAATTTATAAGAAATGTGAAAGTCATTAACTATGATTGCTTGTCTGATCAAGCGTCAAATAGGATACTATTGGTTACATTGTGAAATGTTTTGCTACACACATATTTGTTGTACTGGCCTCAGATAGAAAAATTATTTCCATGTCTTCCCACTTTTCTTCCAACATTTGAGTTGAGTTTGCTTCTGCATGAATAACGTGTCCAAATCAGACAATAGATGACAAAGTACCGTAGTAGGCTGATTGAATTGGTTTGCATAAAAAGAAAGTATCAAAAATAATCAAGTCATTCAGGGTACCACATTTTAACCGAGAGCATTCTTTCCTAACCCTGACCAAGTCGCGTGGGCAGCTAAAACCTCTGAAGCTTTGTGATTCCACTTTAAACCAAAGTCTGTCCAAATCATGTCAGAACAATAATGACGTGATGACAGCAAAAGTCTTGTGCACGAGTAGAAACATACGCACGAGTCTCAAAAACATTCGGCACATTCACTTTGCTGAAGCTGATGACATATTTCCAAGGTTGCTTTACTCATATAGGAAGCTTTCAGCGATCACCTCCATTTGCTGTACGTGGCAACGACTCTGAAGGGAGCGGATATAGGTCAACTAAACCTTTAATCAAAAGATGAACCCTGAAAGACTACAAAAACAGAGATCAGACACGACACATAATCACTGAATATGGAAACTGCGATGACAATGTGTTGTTAAATAGATGCCAGCGAGGGGGGGGGGGGAGGGTTTGCCTTCAGCTTTTGACTGAGGCCAGGGCAGGCTGAGTAATGTTGTCTTTGCACACACATACAAGGTATTGTCAAGCCTCGCTAGCACTGGGTCACAGCTGAGGGGAGTTCAGAGGGTCCAAGACCTTCACTGCCAACCCCCCTTACCCAAACACACACACACACACACACACACACACACACACACACACACACACACACACACACACACACACACACACACACACACACACACATACACGCACACACACACACACACACACACACACAGACTGCCTTGTCAAAGAAGCCTTTGTGCACTGTTAGTTTTTTTTTTTTTTTTTAAGGGAAATACTCTTTATTCCTCTGTGGGGAATAAAAAGCAGTGATCACCTAATCACACAAACTGAGAAACCCAGTCAACCCCCCCCCCCCCCCCCCCCCCCCACACACACACACACACACACACACATCCAGAAATACACAAAATATACATGTTCAGTCACATGAAGAAGATCTACAAACACACATGCAAGAATGTAAATGATCGTACACTTTTGAAACCTTGGTCGAAATGTATGTAGCATACAAATACACGCGCACACACATACACACACACACACACACACACACACACACACACACACACACACACACACACACACACACACACACACTAACAATGAGCCGTTTATGTCCCTTTCTGCACCCCACATTCATACTTGGCAGGCGGGACACGGCTCTGTTGTTTCAGTGACCTGGAGAAGGAGTTGTGGTCTTGATTTATACATCAGGAAACACACCTATTTGTCTGCCTCACTCACTCATGCATACACACACCCATATGGATATACACTTTATTGTTTGTGTAAGGTCATTCTTTTTCTTAATAAGCAGCCAAACGTTATAGTGGGATGACTTAAAATTGTATCTAGAAAACTCGTAAATAAATCTTTTTTTTTTTCTCCTATTCTGAGAGAAGAGAGAGATTAAGAGGCTAAGAGGAGCACCAACTCAGAAACCTTCAGCTGCCTCAGGGCTGAGTGTAATATTGATGATGGCTGCAAGACACACATGGTGTGGCAACTGCATATACAGCGGGTTCAAGATGCCGTCCAAATGGGAAACGGAGGCAGCACTATATGATTATAGAATCCTTACAGAAGTGTGTGCTTGTGCGTGTGCGTGTGTGTGTGTGTGTGTTTTTCCCATTGAGTGCTGTGTGTTCTCCCTTGGGATCACACAGCGCCGCAGCTGAGAGTAAATGGCAATTACTGTGTTTAACTGTTTTATCTGCGCTCAGAGGCAAACCATACATCCCATATTCCACAGAACATCATTAAAACACACTTAAAACACACACCCACACACACACACACACACACATACACCAAGGGCCACACACTCACTCACCGTCGCGTCTGGTGGGTTATTCATGCCTGTCACATCGTCATTTGCTCAACCAGGATGGAGTGATCCAAATACCAGCAGACATATTTCAATATTCTGCTGAAGCAAATTATGATATCTGATTAGCAAATGATGGAAAAGGGCGTCACACTCAGACACACAGCGATGTGTGTGTGCGCAGTACCCAGAGTTCATTTGTAAATCCATGACGTACGGCTGATTGATGCCGGTGGTTTACTCAAACAGTCCATCTGTACAGGTAAAGAGAAAGCCTGTATGGGACAATGTAAGTTATGTGCAAATGTTCAACAATAGTGACCTTTTTAAATGTGAATTTCCATGTGGAGTTCGTAACAATCAGTGAGAAGTGAGTTTTTATAACATGAACAATTTTAAAAATGTTTGTTAAAAACATGTCTGTTGACAGGTTTCCTTTTTTGGGTAACATACTCTTTTTTTATGATTTCATGTCATCTGACATGCTTCTTACATACTTTTAAAAAACGACAACTGAAACTGAATAATCAAGCCATGGACTCGTACAGGGGATGATCTCGCTGTGAGGGGCAAGGGCTTACCTCTGCACCCCATCCCAATGCTTCTTTGGCCAAATCTTATATGTGGAAGTAGACAAACAAAAGGGATTATTAATTCAAAAAAATGAGGTAGGGAAGAAAAACTGGGATTTCTTCTTTTACTAATCCTGTAAATTTGCATCTCTAAATAATCATCTGTGTGCAGTTAAAGCATTGTAGTGCAATATTCCTTTGAAAAATGAGCCATCAAAGCAAACCACTTTAACAAATTGGGTTCTTTAATCAATGAAAAAGAGGTTTTATGTCATTCTGTAGTCGAGTGCACTTATAACTGCACGGTCAGTGACTTTATGTGAGTGTAATATATGTATGAGTGTAGGATTTTATTATTGTGTATGCCTCAACACTGTTTACATTTAAACTTCTTATAGTAAAGCAGCTCAAATCTGAATTTTGAGGGGAAAAGAGACAGGCAGGGAAAACAGAGGAAAGAGAGAGAAAGGTACCGTCTCTCCACCTTAATATGAGTTGGCATTTGACAGGGATGTGTCAGACTTGTTTGAGTAATGAGAGAGGATGACTGTGTGTGTGTGTGTGTGTGTGTGTGTGTGTGTGTGTGTGTGTGTGTGTGTGTGTGTGTGTGTGTGTGTGTGTGTGTGTGTGTGTGTGTGTGTGTGTGTGTGTGTGTGTGAGAGAGAGAGAGAGCGAGAGGGAGGGATGGAGAAAGAAAAAAGGGGGTGCAGAGAAAGACAGACGCTCACTCTTAGCTGCTGTGCTGGTATGTGCTGTTGCTTCTCTCTCACACACACACACACACACACACACACACACACACACACACACACACACACACACACACACACACACACACACACACACACACACAGTTGTTCATTGGCCAGTTGGCGGCCATGGTTGTTGGGCTGGCACACGGAGGTGGTCAGCATGAAATGGGTGGCACTGCATATGCGTGTACGTGTGTGTGTGTGTGTGTGTGTGTGTGTGTGTGTGTGTGTGTGTGTGTGTGTGTGTGTGTGTGTGTGTGTGTGAGTGTGTGTGTGTGAGTGTGTGTGTGTGTGTGTGTGTGTGTGTGTGTGTGTGTGTGTGTGTGTGTGTGTGTGTGTGTGTGTGTGTGTGTGTGTGGGAGCCTGTGTGCGGACGCGTGTGTGTGGATGTGTGTGTTTGTATGTGACTCACTCCCACCTGCAGGGGAGACAGAGCAGCGCCAGCCGCCAGGCCCGGAGAACATTACTCACCATCAGGACCGACGTCTGCATTTCATACACGCACACAAACACACACCCATACACAAATATTCAACACGCCACTGTAGATTAAGTAGGTGTCCTGAATTCACAGAGAAAATGTACCCACCTGTGAGGAAAGTACACACTTCACCCACAGTGACTCGGTGAAGGAACGCAAAGTGAGACTTTACAAATAAATGGCTGTCACTTTGACTTGAAGACACGTTTTAGCGATGAGGAATGAATAATTTTATTAAAGCTCAATAAAAGTCATTTGTTTGATCAGTTTTATAACATGTGGGCAAAAAAAATACAACCCTTCATTTGTGGTAAAAGAATTTGGAACTTCAATTTGTATAGTAAAATGATTGGTTTTAATTTGCAATCATATAACAAGATAGAGTAGAAATTCGTATGGAAATCAACACCACAAATAAAAAGATCCACCAAATTGGAATTATTTCTACATGTCTTATATTTTTGCAATATAATTCCATCTCTTGGACCAATTTTCTTTTTCTCATATTTTGTTCTCTTTGAAATTAAAATTAATTTCACTTCATACACGTTTATTTAATTGAGATCAAGGATTTGGAAAAAGTCATGGCCAGGAATGGCAGCAACACACAGATTCAAAAATACCCAAATAACAGTAATCACAGCAAATTGTATTATTGTGATCATGAAAATAAGGATGAAAAGAGAATAGTCCAATATTTGATGAATTAAAACATCTAAAATCATCTGTATTTTTTTTTTAAAGAATAGTATCTACATCCAAATATTTCTGTCTTTCTATATTCTAAATCTGATGCAGGAGGAAACTAAAATGCCCTTTTGCCAAAATCTGTACGGTCTTTAATGTAAAGCAGATACAATTTGGCATCAGTTTATTTCTTAACAATAGGAAGAAAAGCAAAGCCAAATAAATAATATACCAGAGGATAAAGAAGACGACCCAAAGTGGTGAGTAAGACATTAATTATGAAACGTACAGCCAATCCAACAAATACAACCAACTTTCCATCTTTTTTCATCATGTAGAACATACAGTCTCTAAAAGACAGAACCGAACAACCACATTTCCAAAACTTAAAAGAATTAAAACATTGTAAAACATGTTTTTTTTTTTTTTCCCAATCACAAGAAAACCAACAGTCTCTCAAGAATGTGTGAAAAAAGATGTCTCACAGGGTAAAAGTGATTCGATTTTAAAATACAATATAGCTTGAAAGTTGTACACACACTAAATGAAGTTAGTCTGGCACACAAAGTGCAAACCAGAAGAAGAAGGGAAAAAAAAAAAATCAACATTCGGTGTGACCACCCTGAATAAGAAAATAGCACCAATTCTCTTGACTAGTTTTTCAAGGTATTTAGCACGTAAGTTTGTTCCAAGCATCTTGGAGAACAAGTCACAGTTCCTGAATTCATTTGCGGTGCCAGTTCTGTGTCTTGGGTGTGTTTGACGTGCTGCAGAGTGAATTTTGGGAGGCATCACATGGCTTTTTTTTTTTTTTTTTTTTATTCTTGTAAATCCACAATATCGGTACGTGGTGGATCTTCTACACATTTCTATAAATCTCTGGTGAAATAATACATCCTGTATGAATTTAAATCTCTTTGATTTAGATTAATTATTTATCGCCACGGGGAACTTTACATATATTAGGCGCAATGGGCTGGGAGCCACGGTGTTGACCTTTTTCTGGATTCGAACCCCCAACCCCTGGGCCGCCACAGTGCTTTTGTCTACATCAATTACCAATGAAATGAATACCCAAATGCAATTTGAAGTTCCAGGGTGACAGTGGAGCATCTCCATTATAACACTGGTATGAAATAAAACCGGTTTTTTTTTTTTTTTTTTTTTTTTAAGCACAAAGCAAATCAGGCTTTTGGTGCCGAAGCTGTGTGAGTGACACTGATCTCTCTGTGTGCGTCTGTGCCTGATCTTCATCCATCCATCTACCCATCCATCCATTTACTCTAAGCTCTTAAGCAGTGCTGCTGTTAAAAAGTCCCCCTAAAACTCTAAGCCAAGAGCGATAACATGAGCGGCAGGAGGATAACGCTGATGTAATGTCAGGCGCACACAACTGACACCCAGTGTTACCCTCGTGTTAACAAAACCCATCATGGTCTGTCTGTCTGTCCGTCTGAAGGCGCACTAATCTGCTCTTAATCACAAGCTCTTATTTACAAAAAAAAAAGCTTTTTTTTTTATTTTTTTATTAATGCAGCAGAGAAAGGAGGGGAAGGGGTGGTGAGGGAGCATAGGAGTAGGATGGTGGTGATAGTGATGATGATTTTGTGATTAAATGATGCCATCGTAGTGTTCATGGATTAAGATGGGCATGGAAATAGATTAGTTCTGCAGTGGTTTTTCATCATGATTGGCAGGCCTCCAAAAGCTCACTCCCTCTCCCTCTTCGCTCCCTCTGTGTTTCTCCCCCTGTGAGCCCGAGCTGCTACGAGGCTGCACTGTTTGTGGGCGGAGAGCGCCACCAGCTGGTGGAGGGAGACGCCAACAAGGTACTCTCTGTTTCTCCCTCGCGTCCCTTCACTTTTGAGAGCAAGATTTTTACAGTTTATGGAGGGAAAAAAGAACACCGAAAGATAATGTTGAAATGAAGAAATGCAGGAACCTCTGGATTAGAGCAAGTAATGTTTGACATTATCGTGTCGAGTAAATAGAGTCAAGGGGTCAAACACAACCCAATTTCATCTCGAGTGGGCCGGACCAGTAAAATAGTGCCATAATAACCATTAAATTTAAACTTCAAAGTTTTTCTTTGTTGCGATGCAGAGTATACATGTTGAAAATGTCAATATTTCAAGAAAATACCACTGAAACTGACCACAATCTCAACATAAAGCCACTTAAAATGATACCTTCAGGTGCAAAATACAGTGAACTATCCCCTCCCCCCCAAAAAACTCACATAACTGTTGCAATATGCATGTTTTTACAGACTTCCCCATAACAGATTTGTATGGATCACAGACTATCAAAATGCTTGCAAAAGTGTACATAAGATGCTCTGTGAACAATTAAAAAGGACAAGAGAAGAATATCCCATTGGAGACAAATGTTTAAGATTTCTTGTTTGTTACACTTTGTGTTAAGCAACACGATCACCTCGTGAGCTTTTCTTTCAGGCAGCAGTCACAAGAAGACTGAGTTGAATAATAAGAGCGAATTGTCCTTTTTGTGGAGTTTCATTAAAACATATCCCGTTGAAGGATTTTGTATGTTCTCTTAACTTTGGTGCAACAATTTGCAACATTCTGCAAACAATCTGGAATAGTGTTTCTCATTATGTTTACGACAAACAGACTCCGGACACTCTGCTTGGAAATCTTTTGTTGTGTTGCAAAGTGATTGCATAATTCCAAGGGTTGAATCGTGGCTTTGGGGACTTAAATTAGTGGTTTTCGACCTTTATTTTTATTTTTTTCTCTTTGAGCCTCCATCATATTAGCTCTAAGAAATGCTGCAGACCTCCGCTCTGATCTCTTATTTGGCAAAAAAAAAAAAAACCTGTGAAGTCAAACGCTGGCGGACACGTCATCCACTCTTCATCTTATAGCTGCTTATCCAACTTATAATTGCTGGAGGCCTGGAGCTAACCAGCTGACATTGGGCTGAAACACCCTGGACAGGTTGCAATCCCATCACACCCACCGTCACTCATACAAAAATCAGTTGCCCCCAGTGACCCTCTCCCATGAGGGCCCCACACCTCAGCATGAAAGTCAAAGGAGTCTGCGCTCACCTGCAATTCATTCAGACTGAACATACGGTTATTGTATTCGACATTCTGGACAGGAAGAATAACCATTTTGTTTGGCTCCGAGCATCCACTGCTCCTCTTTTTTTGCATCCTCATTAGGATGCTGAGAGAAATACAGAAGAGAAACAAATGCGCACAATTATTCTACTCACACACACACACACACACACGCACAAACTTTGATTCTAATTGGGTGACCCAAAGCCACTGATATCATCTGCTGTGGTGTGAGACCACAATCTCACCCAGAGCGAGCAACCGGCGGCGCCGCCACGCCACCCGGTCCGAGGAAGACTGGAGGGGCGGGAAGGAAAGGTTAAAGAAAAGACAAATAGAAGGCAAACTGGCCGAAAGGAGAGGGAAGGAGGCGAGGAGCGGGAGCACAACAACAACAACAACAACAACAACGACAAAAACACAAAGTGGCGCCGCGTTCATTAATTACAATTTCAAATTGGACAAACTCAAGATGACAGCGTTGCGCTTGTCAAATCAGATCATGCCCCGGCGGGGGGAGCGAGAGAGAGAGAGAGAGAGAGAGAGAGAGAGAGAGAGAGAGAGAGAGAGAGAGAGAGAGAGGCACACTGCTCAGAGCCAAACACCACTCTTAGGAGCTGAATGGGTGCCATCTCTCTCTCTCTCTCTCTCTCTCTCTCTCTCTCTCCATTTCCTCTGATGATGCCGACCGCCTCCCCTCCATCCCCGCGTGAATGTCACGGCTGCCTTAACGAGAAGTGACAATTAAAGCATCATCGCCATCTCCAGGCTGAATGGGAGCGGCCTGCTGGGGTCCCTGGTCTCCGTCAGGGAGGGGAAACGGAAGGAAGGAGAGAAAGAGACAGAGGATAAAGGAAAAGGAGACGCCGGAGGGGAAAATACTATGAGCTGCAGAGAAGTGGGGAGAGAGACACTTTGGCAACATATCTGAACTCTCAATGCCAATAAAGCTCAATGAATCAAGCGGAAAAGATTGATATACGTTTGAATGCATGAGCTTTCGGTTCATGCTGGAAGAACTTTAAATCGTAACGTTTTGGCAGTGAAACTGCCGATGATGCAAGATCGACAGCAACAAAGACGGGATAATATTTTAAATTCTAACTATTAAACCCTAAAAAATCTCTCTGGCAAACAAATCTGCAGTAAACACTTGCTTTCAGGGGAGCCAAAGATCCTATACTTCCATACACATCTGAACACTGTCACACTCAGAACTTCCCAGTGGGAATGTGGGAAATCCCTCAGAAAGTGTTGATAGAATGTGAGAATGTGGGAAATGTGACTTTTCGAAGAGGTCTTCCCGGACGTTCCGAATCCAAGAGGTAGTTTCTGATTACAGCTGACATGTAACCTCGGTTTAAACAGTTAAACTAATATATGTTCTCTCCTATTTCAATTATATTCACACAAAGCTACATGCTGTATAAAACAGGACTTTGAGAAGATAATTGGTGACTAATAATTACTAATGTAATTGAGGAGTGAAAATTATAAGGAAAGAGAATCTACTCTGGAGTGTAAGAGACTGAGAAACATGCTGTGGCAATTCCACCGGTGGCCTAGATTAGGGGGGCTGGATGGTGTTTGGCATTTTGAAGTCTGTGTGTGTGCGCGTGTGTGTGTGTGTGTGTGTGTGTGTGTGTGTGTGTGTGTGTGTGTGTGTGTGTGTGTGTGTGTGTGTGTGTGTGTGTGTGTGTGTGTGTGTGTGTGTGTGTGTGTGTGTACACGCATTGCACACTCACAAGGCCTTACACCAGCTGTGCCACTGCACACAAGGAAGGAGCGGCTGCCAAAATGAGCTGTCTTCACAAGGAGCCAAAAATCATCCAGCACACCACTGGGCATCCCCTCACACACACATGCACGTACGCACACACACGCACACAAACGCACACAAACACACACACACACGATTCTAGTTAATGAGGCTTGAATTGAGTGAGTTGTGGACACGACTGACCTCCTGAGTTTTCTTTTTCAAACCAGCACCATGAATTACACTGAGTGTGTGTGTGTGTGTGTGTGTGTGTGTGTGTGTGTGTGTGTGTGTGTGTGTGTGTGTGTGTGTGTGTGTGTGTGTGTGTGTGTGTGTGTGTGTGTGTGTGTGCTCATGCGTGCATGCACAAACTGCCAAGTGCTCTCCAGTTTGATGGCTTTATGGCTTTCTCTTATGACTCCATTATGCTGATGGCTTTGGTACTGTTCCAGGTTTTGTGTGCGCGCGTGTGCATGCGTGTGTGCGTGTGTGTGTGTGTGCGTGTGTGTGTATATTTGATGACAGGAAAACACTTGCACTCCTCAGCATCATTAAGGATTGTGGGAGCATCTTTGCTGTGACTCCTGAGAGGATTCTGGGCTTCATTGTCCAAACGTCCACTTGACTATACCACCCACAGAAGTGAAAATCCTGCAACAGGACTCAGTCTGAATAAGTTGTATTTGAATAAATCCCCTTTGTGATCACCGGTGTGTAACTTCATATGAAATGATGTATTTTGCTTCAGTTTAAATCACTGATCACTCTATTTATTTACAATGGTCTTGACACATTAAAAGAATGTAGGATACACTCATTACCAATCTAAACAAATAAACTAGGCTTTCCTTCATTTTCTTTACAAGATGTGAACTAGCCAATAAAAACCAGATTGCTGTGGTCTCTCCTGGTTCATGTTCTCTCTAGATGTCTTCTCCCAGAGTTAATTCTGATTTGTTTATTTGGTGACTTTAAATTTCCTGTAACTATAAGTGCATGAATGATGGTTTTACTTTCTATAAAAAAAGGGATTTTTTTGCAGTCTTTTTTCTTTAAATGATGAAGATTAGAGACTGTGTCTGCGTCTATTCAAAGTGCCGCTCATGAAACTAACAAGCAGATTTTGGAAAGGTTCACAAATGCTTGTTGAGATGTTTCCCAGAATAAAAATGGTCGAGATGCTTCCTGGACATGAAGCTCAGAAGAAACTCAATGGAAGTTCAGAGGCATCAAAATAGATATAACAATAAAATGAATACATATAAAGCCCATCAAGACAAGAACAATCTACTTATTGTGAAATATGGAGGAAGCTGTTGGGCTTCTTTGCTGCATTGGAAGCATTAAAAATATCTTTAAACACTGAAATATGGACATTTCCGATAGAAATATGAGTCAGAAAACTGGGTTCAAGTTAAATTGTTATGCAAGTTATTTTTTAAGTAGAACAAAACACCAAAGCAATCATCCAACAAATGGTGGAAAAAGAGAAAATTGAAGGATTTAAAGTGGTCATCTACTATGATTCCTGACATATCGCCAATTGAACAGCTTTTAAGATAAATGAGATCTGTATTGCCGCGGAGGAGTGTCAGAAACTGACAGGTGCAAGAAACTTCTCGATGAAAACAAGACGCATTCAAAGGTTGACATTGTCGCCACAGCGCCTAGAACCAAGTATGAGTAATAGCGTCAAAAAATGGGATGAAGGAATGCATTTTAATTTCAGATTTTTTTTTATTATTATTATTTGTTTAGTCAAAACTATGGTTGCATTTTGTTTTCCACAACTTTTGGGTAATTGAAAAGACAAAATTGCTTCTTTTTCATGTTTTCTTTTAAAGATTTTCTAAAATGTAACTTTCAATTAATCAATGAATACCATCGAAGTTTGATTACAGAGTAATAATGGTTTCAAACACTTCATCTAGAGAAAAACAAATATTAATATCAATATTTAAAATGTTTGCACTGCGCTCTAAATCTTAAACTGACGACACACGTTCCTGACCTTGAAGGTCAGAGTGAAACATGAAGATGTTTGAACACAAACCGGGTCCATTGTGTTTCTGGAAAACGTCCAGGGCTGCGGCCCTCGAGGATCTGAGTTTGAGACCCCTGATTTAAAAGAATGAAAAAGGTGGATAATGCAGTGGGACTCCAAACAAAAAGGTGTCATAACTATGGAAGGTTATGTCAAATGAAAATTACAGCAGTACTCTCATGCGATGCTTTTCATAGTGTAAGGTGGATGAGAAGTCTACTGAAAACACAAAATCTGTGTATTTTGAACTCACCTATTGCACTATTCTCTAAACAGCATCTCTTTTTTTTGTCAGGGAGCAATGATGTATTGGAACTTTGTCATATCATCAACATAAAGTGTTTTAGTTTTTTTTACAAACACGTGTCTTCAGGTCAACAGAACTCAAGTCAGTCACTCAATATAAAGTAAACAAGATAGAGTGAGTATAACTCTCCAAAACAGACCATTAACCGGCTATGTCATACTTTTTTTTAACTGATATGTTTTTATTGTCATGTAAATAACAGTTGTTTCATAAAACCTCATATTGAAATAGTACAAATATGCACTTGTCAGATGAGTATGTATGTTTCTACTGATCACAAAAAACTGACACAACTAGAGGATATTCATACTGGTTTTGTACCATATTTGACCCAGCTGGCTTGGATAAAGAAAAAATGTCCAGTGTCACTAAATTCCACCCATCTCGTACACTTCTGGTATCTTCATGAACATGTTGGCTCTTCAGAATTGGGATGGCGAGTCTTTTGTGTAGTACAGCTCCCTCTCAATTCTTTAGGCTCGCTCAACTTCACCTGTAATAAACTCCAGTGAATTCCTTCCATCTTCTCTCCAGAATTTCTTCAACAATCATCATATATATTCTCTTTGTCAAAATTGAGATAAATGTCTTTTTGAAATATAAAAAGCATCCTCTCAGATTAGTTCAATCTGCACTTAAAACCATCTTCATAATAGATTCCAGAAGCTACATAGAAATTCTTTATTACTCTCTCCTCCAGCAGAAGACCAAGTAACAGTGGCTTCTTTCATGTAAGTTATTGTGTAATGTTGCATGAGATATTACTAGTTTTATTAATGACTTTGTGTTAATTTAAGTTTGAAATGAGGAGCCAAGACTCAAAACATTGCACGAAATCTCCTCACGTGTCTTTGGCTGTCGTGCGAATTCTTTTCTACCTGCACACACATAACAACAGGGTTCCGGGTTCCTTCTTCAGCGCTACACCAGGTAAGTCCAGTCGCTGGGTGTGCGGCCGTGCTGCAGGAGAACAGAGGTTGTCAGAATTTAACGTGGAGTCCATGGGGCCTGCCGTAAAAAAATTCCCCTCGACGAAGAACTAAACTTTTGCTTCTGCTTAATTGCGAGCAAAACACAAATCAGAGAGCGAATGCAAATATCCGTGAGCAAATCTGCAAACTCAGCCACCGACAGAACACAACACAACACAACAGAGGGGAAGAAACTATAATAATAATAATAATAAAAAAAAATCAAAAAAATCAAAACAAAATGTTCCCCAATCCGTGACAGCCGTGGAGACAAATCCAATTATTTGCGTCTCATGTTGCAAATTTGTTCTAATGGTCGAAGTGAGAAAGTAAATAAACGTCTGCGGAGGGGAAACAAAAGAATGTGATTTCTAATTAACTTGAAAGAGGAACAGCAGGGCGACTTAGCAAACCCATCTTTCATCTGCTGCCTCAGACCACTCGTTTGTTTGTTGCACAATGTTGTCTTCAAGAAGGGCGGGAGGAGTGTGTGTGTGTGTGTGTGTGTGGTAACACTGCGCTGCGTTCCTCCAAATGAAATGTCAACAGATTTAGCAGCGCTGCAGAAGGAGTGAAGCATTTTCCAGCGTTTTGTCGATTTTATTGTTCATTAAGCTTTGCTTCCTCCCCAGCTCCCCCGCTCCAAATCTTCCTCCTCCTCCTCCTCCTCCTCCTCATCTCTCTTCCACTTGTTCAAGGCTTCATTTGCAGCATCTTGGCTTTGAAGATCACAAAAGGCTGAGGCAATAATTGGGTTTGTGCAATTACAACAAGCTTAATGAGAGAATTCAGGAGTTTGTCTTGCCTCTATCTCCAACTCTCCACGCTCCACCAATAAGCCACCAACTACTTCCTCCCTCTCTCTCTGTCTCTTTAATGCTGATGCCGCCGACTCTCTCACGCACTGTCGAAGGGGGACGTTATCGCATTATAAAGATGTGGGAAACGCATTCATAGCACATATCGAGGCTCCTTTCAGGGCCCGTGTGATGGAGAGGGGAGATATGATAATCGCCTGACCCGACCACACGCATACAAAAGAAAAACAAACAAACAAAAAAAAAACATAACGGAAAGTAAAGAAAAGACAAGAAAAACAAAGCGAGAGAAAAGACTAGTCCCCAGCAGATAAGCCACAATAATTAATCAAAAGTGTTTGGAGGACATTTCGGAGGTCAAAGAAAGCAAACACAATCGCCACAATCTGCTCATATAACTATTTATCTACACTGGCTTTATCCAAGTTAGATTAAATGAACGCTGGGTGTGTCGCAGATACACACTTTTGCAATGAGGAAGAAAACTGGAGAAGTAACTGATATAGGCTCAGGTAGCACATGGGAAAGCCAAATTGAGGTTCTGACAATGAAGCATTGCAGATAATGAGAGAGGATTCGTCATCTCAAAGAAAACTTCACAAACATGTAAGATTTCTCAACATTTGTCAACATGAAATTGAAAACCCGAGGACACAGTGGCCTACGTTATAATCACACAATTAATGAATCCAGGAGAGGAATAAAACAAATCATGCACTTCTGCATTAATAACACTGTTTGTTTGTTTGTTAAAACACACACCACTAAATCCTGGTGAAGAATGGCCTGCTAAGCACAAAATAAAATCTTTAAAAGCCACATTTTGTTGTCAGATTTAAACCACTTTTAGTCTAATAAGGATCATGTCCATTTAAGGCATTTCCAGCATAAGTGAGAAAACAAGGATTGCGTTGGAGCTCATATTCCTGCTAATAGGCTCATTGCACAGCACAATAACGGAACGCCGGCAATACATAACACAGCCATTAGCACAAATCAGACCTCCAGCAAGAAACATTATGAATCTGTTTAAACCTGCAGAGCTAAGTAGATTCTGAATGTGATACATTTTCAGGCTATATCATCCAGTCCTTCAATACCTAATGAGATGTTAACACTTTGCATGCACTTACAGGGAAAATGCAGACGGTGGGCGTGTAGTTAATAAGAAGCAGTGAAGATGTGATTAAAAAGTAACATATAATTTCATCTCATGGAGAAAACAACCACTTGTTCTCGTTGGGTCTTACCTTTTATCAGCCATATTTATAGTTGAGGGACACTTTATTTACTTCTGCTCTTGTACACATAATTGTTGCTTGCCTTGTTTCTGGATGTATAAGCCACCAACCTGTATATCTGCGAGGTCCTTTGCAAGCCGTGAAGTAATCAGTTGCTTCCTACAAGGTACATGCAACTCCTAGAACACACAATTTAAAGTATTTATTCAACAATCACAATGAATTAAGCATTGAGAATCATTGTTTAAAAAACAACCCAAACCCTAATAAAAGATCCGAAATTAGGCCATCAAACTAATATCACAACAGAAAGTTGTAGACGATGTTAATTCCCAATTTAAAGTTCCTGTGAGCCAAACATTGACCTACAAATGTTTTAAGACTGGACACATGCATAAGTAAACAACAGTTTTAACAGATAAATAAAGTCAAAATGTACAGTCTGTTGCTGATTTTAGTCTCACATCAGCAAGTCTTCAATGGTGTTTGAGTTATTTTGAAAACTTGTCACTTTGAGATGAAATTTACACACGAAACAAGCCTGAAATCTCATTTGTACATAAATATAATTCCAGGAACCGTCACAGTATTTTACCCGCCTGCTCTGTTACAGAAATGCTCCCTAACTTTGTCTTTTCCACAGACTCAAGGGAATTAAAACAAAAACATTTTTAACTTAAAAAAAAAATCAATGGATTTAATGTTTTTGAATTACTTATTTCAAACTAGTTATTTTATTTTCATCCTCCTCCTCCTCCTCCTTACCTCTCCTTGGTAGAAAATGTGTCCTATGGGACAAATCATGACGGCAGTGCCAGACCCAAACATCTCTTTGACTCGCTGCTGCTTCAAAGCCGAGCACAGCTGGGCCATGGTGAGGTTGCGCTCAGACACTGTAAACTCATTCTGGAAATACAGCAGCATTTTTTTAAACCTCTTTGCATGGGAACTTTGAATCTTTAGCATCTAAACATAATTGTGTATGTGCATCTGTATGTGAAAAGAGCTCACATTGAGATGTTTTCAAGCTGTTCTGACTTGATTTGAACATGTTATACAATTAAACATTGTTCTTTGCAATCAATGTGCACATTTCTTACCCATTCTCGTGTTATATCCAAGATGCTTTGCCGTGTGACACCCGGAAGGATGAGTCCATTGAGAGGTGGAGTTGCAAGCTCTTCCTCTAGCGAAAAACAGAAAATTGCTACTTTCAGGTCACTACAACCACACGTATATAAAAGTGAGTAAAATAGGGAAGAAATAGACAGATATGGTGAAGGTGTAATGAAGCGAGGATGCCAGTAGAGGTCAGATTTGATGTGCAGTGAAATTCCCAAACCTCCGTTCTCATTGATCCAGTGGAGGAAAATGTTCATGGTTCCTGCTTCAGAGATCTGTTGGTCGTCTCCATACAGCCACAGAACCTGCTGGCACCCATAATCCACCGCTTCGTACTGGGCGAACAGGGAACATCCGTAATTCCTGCAGAAACACAAAGCCAATACTGGTTTGACTTTTGCGATAGTGGCCATCAATGGTTTGATTGTTTAGAAATTACTATTACAGAGAGACTAAAGAAACATTTCAAGCTTACATGATCGGGTCAAAACAAACTTTGCTTATTGGTTTATTATATATATGGTATCTGTCCACGTACCCTCCCATCTTGCAGTCTCCAGTTCCTCCTTTCCAAGCCCGTGTGTACTTGGGGTTGGCCCACAGGGACACGGCTTCTGCCTTTGTGTCAAAGTAGGAGCCAGCGTGACTCAAGATCACATAGAGCAAGGCACGAGCCGGCTTCTTCACACCCAGCGAAGGCTTTCAGAGCAGAAAAACACAACATCAGCACTGTTAAGGTTTAAAATAAACCTTCCGACCACACTAAAGATTACAGCCCTTCAAAATCGCCCTCACCTCTGTGCTGATGAAGGTTGGTCTGATGTACAGGCTGTGAGAGTTTGAGTGAGGGACCCAGTCCTGCTCGATCTCCACGAGCCTCCTGATGCACTCCAGTAACTCTGACTGATCGAAGGCCTGGATGTACAACAGCAAAACAAAGGAGAAGGATATCACCTGTCCGCTCGTCGCCACATTGATTCATTCAGTCTCATCTTACAGGCAGGCAGGCTCTATGTGCAGAGTTCGCCATGCGTTTCATGTTGAGCATCGGTCTGAAGAGGCGCAGTCGCTCGTCGTCTCCACGGTACACCTTCAAACCTTCAAACAGCTGAAGAGACGAGAGACAGTAGCAGTTACACTTCCTTTTTCAAACTGTCAAACGTTTGATTTAAACAATGACATTTTGTATATTCAGCATTCAGTTTAATCCAAAACTTTTCAGAGGATAAGATGAGAAAATGACATGAACGTCAAAAGCCGTGAATTGTGGTGTAAACGACGACATCGTGTCTTTTTTTTTAATGGAAAGCTGTGGCATGTGACTAAACAAACACACAACAAGCTGAAGCAGACAAGGCAGTAGTCTGTACCTGAATGCCGTAGTGTAGCGATGAGCAGGCCGGGTGCAGCGATAGGTTTCCAAAGGGCCGGATGAGCGGAGCCTCCCAGCCGCCGGTCAGACTCCACTCCACAGTCAGCATGTGGTCGGTGAAAACGCCCCCGAAGTCAACCACAGCCGGTTTAGACTTCGGAGCAGAGGAGAGCTGGACCATGAGGTCGGCTGCCTGGTTAAATAAAATACAGGTGGAAACCCTACTTTTGATTGACCACTCTATCACATTCACACATTTTCACAATTTAAAAGCAAAGATCATATTATTGGGTTTGGCTACAAAGGTTGTCGAGTCTGGAATACACAATATTTTAAAATTCAAATTCAAAATTTCAATATCTTTCAGCTGAAGTAAAAGATGTGCAGTGGAAGTTACAGATTAAATCAGATTTTGTTGTGTCCTAATCTGAGAAATTGCATCATAATAGAGACCCGTTATGTTTATCTGTCCTACATTTGCAGGGATTGTTTGTGCACCGCGACGTGTTCTTCCCTCTGTCCTTGTCCATCTTTCCACACAATGTTTATTATCGCATTTGCATTTCAATGACACCAATGAATGATCACTTGCTCTGAGATCTCATACTGACAATATGTGGAACTGAGGTGTGAAAACAAACAGAAAATGGTGTAAGTATTGATAAATTACATGTTGACGTTAACGCATTTCCCCATACTTGTGTTTGGCCAGCAGGGGGCGCTATAACACCAGGCAGAGACAGTTTGTTCAAAAATCTCATTCACTGATAAAACTGAAAAATAAAACTTAAATAGGATCACGACGTTTACACATGAACTTTAATTTATAAAGGAAATCAAAATGTTGTACATTATACCTGTCTGCACTGCAGCCGTTATTCTCAACTAGATGTTGAAAAGGTCAAAGGTCACACAGATCTGAACACTGAAGTCTTGAATCTGAGTTTTTTATATCCTCTAAGATGCTTTGTTGCAACACAACTGCACCGTGTGAGATTTATCAAGAAGTGTGTGAAAAAAGAAACAGGTGGGAGGCCTGTCCTTCACTATTACTCTTATAATCCTTCTTTTTAAAGAGACACCTCTTGTTGGCAAGCAGGCAGTTACTGTGAATTGGCCGGGATTAGACAAGACTAGGATTACACTGTCTCTTTATCTTCTCCCTCCTGGTACTGAAGGTTGCTTGCACTATAATCCCAGATTACAGTATTGGGAATTGGTGCTTTTAAACAGTACAACACTGCATGGTACTGGTTTTTGGACAGCTAAAATATGTAAATATTTGTTTTGGATTAAGTTAATTTCTTTTTATTGATATTGTTTTTTATAAAATCAAAAACAAGAATGTCATACTTCTGAAAAACTGATAGTTTTGGAGTCATCACAGTGTGCCGATTCCTTATAATAATCCTTCTCCCCTCAGCTTACATTCATGTTTTCTTGGAAATGAGAGGCAATAAATATATTGGAGTGATGCTGAAATGTAACAACAAAAATTCAAGAGACGACTCAAGATCACCACCCTGTAGGACAAGCTTACCCAGATATTCTGCTTTAGGTATCAAACGGAAAGTGCGTCAATAGATCGGTGCAATAACTGGAGCAAGTCTCTCCTTTTCTTTCAATGGAAGTAAAAGTTGGCCCAAAGCAAAGCCAGCACTCGTCTGAGTAAGTGTGTGCGTCTGTGTGCGTCTGCACATGTCCCTCCTAATCCCCGGCTGAGCCTACTATCTACTGTTCAGGTGTTCAGGGTCAGAAAACAAGCAAAGCTGCAGGTGCCTGGCGTGAGCAGGGAAAGTGGATTCTGCTCAGCCGGCTGCAGAGGAGCAAGAGGAGCACGAATGGACATCATAATCCCAGTTGATTCAAAAATGACTCGAGCATGGGAAGATTTATGTAGGAGACTTTTTCAAGAGCCGGAATTTATGTGGGATTAGTTTAAAAGACTCTGGGTCCATCGGGCCTTTCAGCGCTGCTTTTGGCAACATGAGGACAATCGGCGGTGCAGGAATATCATCTATATGGAGTTACAGGAGGCATTTTTGAGTGTCAAGAGACCAAGGAAACACCAAGATGCTACATCTGGAGCTGCTACTGAGGGTAGGCGGACAGCTGTTTTACACACAATTCATTCTACAATCTAAAGGGAAAGAACACATTATTTCTAAATGTGGCTAATTACCTTAAAGCTTGAAATACTGGTGTCAGTCATCGGGATGGTGGTCAGGTTGGTGCTTTCTTTGAAATATACCAGGAGCAATCTAAAACATGCAATGCATTTAAATGTGCTCCTTTTTTTTAATCATTTAATACAAACAAAAGAAAATGCACAAATTCCTCAAATTCCCGTCATCTACAGTGTTGGCTATCTAATAGAGGTCAGCTTTTGTATGTTTGTCTATATTAAGCTTTCTGAATGCATATATATTTAAACGTATTCTAGTTCAAAGTAATATAAAAGAAAATTTGCAGAGTTCATGGGTTTATTTCATGATTCAAAAGTGTATTCACTAGAAAGCATAAATACGACTATCTTTACAAAGTTTCAGTTATCAGCCAATTGCAAATGATGTTCTGAAATGCAGGTATTAATAGAAATACACATTACAACTATTCACAGCACATGGCTTTAATGGCTTTAGAATAATCATGACTCTTGAGTGTATGAGTACGACACAGTACCTGAAGTGCAGGAGAGATGTCTGATCCGAGGTGGCTGTGATGGAAATGACAGGTGCGCCTTCCAAGTTCTTTCCACTAAACCGCTTAAAGTTCCCCCGGATTGAGAAACCACATTGTGTCGCACCGACACCAAAAACCAAATAACAATGCCAATCCATAATAATAAAAACAGGCAAACAAACAAACTGTGCTTCTGGTTATTTCTTTTAGTCTAATGGTGTTGTACTTACTTCCTTTTTAAAATATATACTCATCTTTTACGCGATAAGGAAGTTATAACTTTGGCCCGTCTTCATATCATGAACAAATTGCGCATCAAACCGTGGGAGGAAAACTTAAATGTTTCCCCACGTTATCCTGTGAAATATGGTGTTGTGTCGCCTTAAAGCCGCGCGGAGGGGATGCTGACTCATTTTTAGAATCCAAAACACCCACTCACTTTTTTTTTTAACCCTCTGCGTCTTCCTGCGCTCAGATCACTGATTACCTGCGCGCGTGTCGTGCGCCCGGAGGACTCTTATCCAAACATTTCCTCTTGGATAGTTGCTCAAGATAAACAAGGTACAGAATGTATGTATTGCAGATGGATCGGGAAGTGATTAATTGTGTAATGTAGGTTATGTCCGTCCGTTCTTTTTTTTTATTTTACCGCCCCTGTGTGACCAGTGCGTAATATTTGTACGCGTTTGGATTTTAGGCGCGGAAGAACAAGTTGACGCGTCTGTGCAGCAGCTGGGTAACTGCATCTTCAAACATATTCCCGAAAGTTTGTCGATATTTGTGTTTTCTTCGTAGAAATAGTGTATTTCTCTGCCAATTTGCCTGTGCGTGTGTTATTTGCAACGATCCAGCTCCAGTTATGTGCCATAAGAAGATAAAAAGCCAAAACGCTCGCAGACAGTTGAAAGTAGTTTGCGCACCTGTGGCTTTTCCCAGGCGAGAGAGTAAATTCGAATGCTTTTGCTTGAATATTCCAGTGAGAAACCGCTGTTTGATTATTGATGCCTTGACTTAACATGATCCATTGCAGTGTTCTCTCACTGATCCTTGGGAATTCCAGGCTTTTGCGAAGCTTGACGACTTGAGGTGTGCTGGAAAACACGCTGGTCTGTCGCTCTTCAGGACCAAAACTCGCTCTAATGACCTTATTTTGGTGTCCACCTTCATAATCTGGGTCACTAGTGCAGCTGATTTGGTTATTGGAGGTGAAGCCATAAATGTCATGCCATTTTCATCACTGCAGCTCCTTCATCCACCAATGCGTTGCTCTCCTGAAGCAGGAGGAATTAGTGGACTACATCACTGCTCTTTTTCATATTTTTTCAAACTGCAAGGTGCAGTATTATTTCTTAGCAAAATAAACATGATTCTCTCTCTTTTTTGAGGTTCTCATTGGCTTTTATTTAACCAATTTCACATGCACATACAATATTTTTTTGCTCATGTTTCCCCAGACTTCAGCCTCTCCTCTTGCCAGGAAGCCAGCACTGCCGCCCTGCCGTCGGCAGCATGGACTATTGCACGCCCCACCCGCCGCCTCGTCGTCACAACCCCGTAGACAGCATCTGCCGCAAGCTGCAGACCATTCAGTGGCGCGGTGACCGAGAACCCAATTCGCCTTTCCAGATTCCCAAACTCTCCTCCAGCAGTTACGACAGTCCGCAGAGCAGCCTGAGGCACAACCTGGAGGCCATCCTGAAGAAGGGGGCCCTTTACAGAGACGACGGGGAGAGGGGGACAGATAAGGGGATGAGAATGCCGACCTCTGCCGCCTCCCAAAAAAGCAGCCTGGGTCCATCTATTCCTTTTGCCAGCACGCCTGCGTGCAACCCTAATGTCACATACACCGTGACAAGCACCTTGGGAGAGCGGCGAGGGGCTGACGGGACTGATTTTCGGCAGGTTAAGCCATGGCAGAAGTATTCGTCGACACCCCCTGGCCAGCAAAAGGACTCTCCTTATTTTACATTAACGCAAGGATTTAATTCGGTGGAGCCAGAAAGCCAGAGGCCAACCGGGGACTCGCCCCTGTGTCGCACCTTCACCCCCGGCCAAAGCACCCTCTCCTACAACCTCAACTTCTGCGCAGGGGACACAACTCATTCCGCAGAGTGCGAGCTTCCCTATCCAGCTCTGGTTGTGAAAAGACTTTCAATGGGAGATGGAGGTACGGGGGAAGGGGCAGTGTCAAGGTCTATGCAGCAAATGCAAAAATGATTTCCTTGGCCTTCACCACTGGAGGCTTGCAAACTCTATTATTCACATTTAACTTAAGGGTTTTTGTCCATTATATAACCCAGGATTTCATCAGAAACACTTCAGCTTACCTTTTTATTAGGAAAACCCATGTGGCTGAAAACATAATCAGCTGTTAAGTCCTTGAATTGGGACCATTTCACTTTATATACACAGTTTGAATTGATAGTGTACTGTCTGCTCTCTATTAATGTTCTTTTTTTAAGTGGAAATCTGGCAGTCGCTGGTAAAAATAAAAAGAAATTGAGATAAATGCCAAGACAGAATTTGATCCATTTTCATCCAGACATTTTTTCTGCAGTATTTTTAAACGTGAGCTTTGTGCTTTTAACAGTCAAAACTGTCATTTTGATTTCTTTACTCAAAAAAAAATTATTAATGAAAGTACAGATTATAATCAAAAGCACAGAAGTAGAAATGTTTTTGTTTTCTAATTCATCAAATTCAAACATTTTTCTTCAACAATGTGTTCATCAGTGTTATCTGAAATCACTATTTGGTATGATCACCTTTTTGTTTTTAAAGCAGCATCGTTTCTTCTCACACTTGCATGCATTGTTTTTTAAAGAAATTGGCTCAAGGTCGTTTTGATGCATTTGAGAACTCGGCACAGATCTTCTGTGGATGTCGTCTGCTTCAGATCTTTTTTGTTTCTTTATCTAAACCCACACAGACTCATGGAGTGAAGGTAGAGTCCTGCTGCAGAATCATTTGGATTTGTAACCACTCATGCTTTTCTGTTGGTACTGCATTATGAATTGGCAGTATTATATTACTGCCATCTGAAACTTCTTCTACTTTGAGTACCTCTGCAGTTTTAAGTGCTAAAACATATTCAATTTGAGCACGAACAAAGAAATGTGAAGAACGATACACAAAAACACTAATGACTCATCTTCAGTGGAAAGTGAAACAAAAGTACTTGTAAGTCACCATAGCTTTCATATTACTGTGATTTATGAAATACTACAGATTTATTAAACTGATTAGTCGATGTTAAGAGCCTTTGTAACTTATAAAGGCATCTGGTCTGTGAGGCCGTCATGCTGTTACAGTTGTTGCTGTGCCCAAAGCAAAAGTGATCATGTGCTACTGTTGTTGCACAACTCAGTACTTCCCTGTGTCTGGTTTTAAATTGTTAAATATTCACGTTCGTTCAGGATCCTCGCTCGCCTCGGAGACCAAGCGGGAGAACATGGCAGAAGTCAGTCTCATCTGCGAGGAAAATCTGCTCGATACCATCTTCCATGCCTGCGACACGCAGCGCAGAGGTACGCCCACACACACTCACACTCAGTGGTTAGTGATTGGGTCATGCTTTTAGCCTTCCAGCAAGCAGAAAACCGAAACCAAGGAAGTTGAAAATTGCAGCTGAATGGAGTATGACAATGCAGGTTTTCTGCTTGGAGAGCAGAAGCGATTTCCTTATCTTCAAGCTGCCATACGGTCGTTTCTATGTCTCTTTCCTGCCTTTCAAAACAAAGGTCTTTCTATTGCCTCAAGGTGTATTGGTTGGGTTTCGTCAGTGTTTTCTCAACGCTTATTCTCCTTTCCTGGATTGAAACACTCAGCATAAGATGTACAGGACAAGGAACTTGTAGATAAGCAAGAGGAAAAGGTGTCTTATTTCCCCTCATTCCTCAGTTTAGATTGTTCATTTCCACTTGTCTCAGGATCTGATTACATTCTATTGATTTAAAGCATCCATGTTTTCATCCTTATATAGCACTATATAAAACTGAATATATAGGGTAATTAAAGTGAGAAATATGCTTGATCATGCATGCAAGATGCAGTTCTTTTTGATCAAGCACTGCATTGTTCTGTTTCCACCCGGTTATGAGAACTGAAGAGCAAAGTCGGCAAAAACAAAATGTGTGAAACCACCCGCATTATTAGTTAACAGTCTCTCTCAACCGTCATCGCAGTTTTCTGTTTTTGCTGCCTACACCTATAACCACAATTCGTCACAACATATCTGTAGGTGCTTTAAGCAGAGAAAATCTGTTGTGGGGGGGGGATGTGGAATGTCTGCAGACTTCTTGTCACCAAACTGAAAACTGCGACGCTCTCTCTCGTCTTAAAGGCAAAGTGTACGTGTCTCATATTGTGGACTTCCTGCGGCACACGACCAGCCGAAGCTCCGGAGACGGCGGTCTGGACGACCTCTGCAACATGCTGGACCCAGAACAGAAGGACGTGTCCATCGATCTGGAGACCTACCACGCCGTCATGAAGGAGTGGATCGACGACTGCCGCAGCAATGGGTACGACGTTCTTGTGCCCGACGTCACTGGATGTTGGATAGTTCAAGCTTCTCGCCGGCTCTACATGTCTTTCAGTCGGAAGCTCTTTAGTTTTGCAACATGACTGAAGATATTTAAAGTGAGCTCTGGTTAGGTACAAGAGGTCATTGGTTTTATTTCTGACGAAGTGAAACTCTCTTCTTTTGCACTAAAAGTCATAGCGAGAATTCCATTTGTCCGTTTTACACAAACTTCATGTAGAACTTCATTATGTAGACTAATTTTTAAGGTCTTCATTGGGACTGGATGGTTTGCTAAGCTGACTACATGTGTTCTTGTCACAAATGTTGGGGGGGAAAAAAGAAATTCCCACGTATGATGGCGTTACTTTGCAAATTAAATCTATTTCAGTGGGATGTGCTTCTAGTGAGTAATTACTTACTAAATGATCAGAATTGTTCAGAAAATGTGCAAAATGTGTAGATCACCTGTGGACAAACGCTAGCCTCTACATTTTAAGCGGGTGACAACACTTTTTTTTTTTTTTTTTATTAATCCAACCAGAAAGCTCTTTTCGATGTTCTTTGCCGAGTGTTTGTATGTCTTGAGTTTCATATTGAACTGGGAGTTGCAGATTTTTTTTCGTGCTCAGTGTACCAGGCATCCAGAAATTGGACAACTCTGCAAACCATCTCTGATGCATTTTTTTTTTCACACTGAATTGAAATTGAAATGAACAAAGGGAAGAAAAAAACCCATGAATTTATCTTTTCCATCATAAAATCTTAATATCAGTTTTCTTTCCTATTGCAGGGACGACACGTCGGTTGATGTCACTCAAGACTTATTAAAACCCCAAGACGGCCTGTCTGGTGAATGTCTTCATAATCACTAGCATATTTGCTTTTGTATTGCACCTGCCTTCAATTCTGTGGATATTTGAAGCTTTAATAATGCAGTTTGTGTGTTTTGGCAGCCAAGAGGTCCATGCTGCTCAATATGACTTCGGGAAGTTTGGAGGCGTTTGGAGGGGAGGCATCCAGAGCAGAATTGTAAGTGGTGTATGAAGTAGTGACTTTTTAGTTGCACGTGTCCCCCACCCCCCATCTATTCGCATCGATCAATTTTTATATACGAGAAATTGAAAGGCACAGTTAAGTGATAACTTATTTTGTGTGTGTGTTTGCCGCCTCAGTGAAACATCAGAGCTGGTGTGCTGCGTTGCTGATCTCCAGATGTGCAAGCAGAAACTGCAGGATGAGGTCAGGAAGCTGAAGCTGGTGGTGGAGAGCATGGAGGAGAGCAACCTGAAGCTGGCCGAGGAAAACGAGGAGCTACGCAATCAGGCCCGAGTGTGAGACAACCCATCGCATTTGATGCGAATACACCGTCCGCGCTCATTATATTGTCACGGCACACAGTTTTTGTTGACGTCTGTTTCCTTTTTGGGGTTTTTTTATTTTTTTTTTATTTTAACTCGTACAGTAGCCAGCAGCTTGCACAGAAAGAGATGATGCTGACTGAGGAGGTGGAAGAGATGAAGGCCACTCTGAGCTGCACAGAGGAAGGCAGAGCTCGCGCCTCCGCACACAGCAAAAATGTGGTGAGTATAATGAGTATCTGCACAATCTAGACTGCAAATTAGACGTATTCACTTAAGAAAGCATATTTTGTCTGAATAAATGTAATTTTTTTTTTTATTAGTGCATGTATTACTCCTCTGCAGTTTATATAAATTATTGTATGTGGCATGGAATTTAACATAATCTTTCTCATGCATGTTTCCCTGGCTTTAATTTACTGTACTTTGCAATTGTCTCAGATTTTCAATGAAACAATAACGATAATATCGCTCAAAATCTTTATTATCAGGAGAAAGAAAACCAGAGTCTCATTGCAGAGATTGCTTCTCTTCAAGAAGAGGTACATCCCTCACTTTTTTCAGTACAACTGACCATGAAATTATTGATCCAACTCGGTACTCATCAGAAACAATAATTGTCTCGGAGTATATTGTCCAAAGTTGTTCTAAGGATTTTCTTTTCTTTTCTTTTTTTTTTATGGTCTCCCTTTAACATCAGAACTTCAAGGTCACCATGGAGACGGACGAGCTTCAGAAGAGAATAACAGAGCTGTGTGACATTAACGCTGACCTTCAGGTACCTCTGCCAGCTGTCCAAAATATTTTTTGCCATCACATCTCTTCTTTGTATTCGCCTCGTACTGTGCCTTCCTGTTTCCCATTCCTATGTGGCCTTGGATCTTTTCAAGTTGAAATCTGCAATTCTTACAAAGAAAAAGAATTGGCTCCTCATTGAAAGTTTGCTTCAGGCATTCTGTTTCGACAGAGCTGCTGTTGGACTTTGCTTGTTTATGCTGTTGCATAACTGCTTCTTCACTTCCTTTAGGTGCAAATTCACTCTTTTGATGCTGTCATTGGTGAAAAAGAAGCTGTGATATCAGAGGTCAGTGTCTTTTCTTCTTTACTTATTTACTCTGTCAGTGCCAATCCATATGAGACATTTTATAATAATTGGAGAAAGCGAGATAATTAATGTTTATCTTTTTAACCAAATAATTAAAGCATATGAATGAAGGATGATTTTTTGATTTTAAACCCTTGTTTTACTCTGCAGAAGAGCAGACAGATAGATGAACTGAAGTCGGCGGTAGAGGAATACTCCTCCATCACAGAGGTCAGAGAGTTGAACTTCATACCTTATTATTTCAGCTTCTATACATTACCGCCTCCCACACCTTTTCATAAATGCTCTTTTGCCAGCTCCACATTCTCTTCTAGTCTCTCCCGTTTGCTTTTCCGTAACGCCATTAAAGGCTTTTTAACCTCATATACTCTTTGGGCCATTTTTGGTTTGTTTACAAGCCACATCAGGTTTTGTGGATTCCAAATGATCAGCAGATAAAATGCATTTAAAACTTCATTGATATCAAGAGGTGTGCATATACTTGACGAGGTTTAGTGTCTCAAACAAGATAGCAGTTTAGTTATTTCAGCTCTGGGAATAAAATCATCTGCTGTGTTTTTTTTTTGTTGTTCCTTACTTAAACCTTAAAGCCAGCAAGATTGCTATAGTAGAGAAACCTTCAGGCTGCTTAACCGACCTATAATTATCTAACATGAGTCATGTCTGTGTTATCTGCTGTTTACTCCAGCTGTTGAGGGTGCACAAGAGCAAGCTGGAGAACCAGATACAGATGATCCTCCCAGACCTGGCTGCGTAAGTGGACAGAGAGCGCCTGGAAATGTCTGGAATATGAAAAGTCAACTGGAATGTTGAAGCACTGATCTAGACGGAGCATAATGGCTTCCACCGCCTTGAGTGGATTGCGTCACGTCCGTGCCCACTCTCCTGTCCTCTCGCAGGGTCAGTCTGCCGTGGTCGGGGGCTTACAGACTGAACCAGAGCAGCTTAGGATCCCTTCAAACAGAACTGGCTCTGGCACAGTCGCCACTTGAGGTCAGCACTCTCCTACTAAGTTTGTTCACAATGTTGACTTCTTTTTGCTCCTCAGTCTTTCTCTTTTAGAAGTAGACCTTATTGCAATTTGGCTTTTTTTTTTTTTTATACCATTATTCATAATGTGGAGCAGCCCAACCACACATGTGCATTTAGATGTACTTGATAGATACAGCTCGACATTGTTGCATTTTGTAAACTTGGTGTATAACTAACTATTTCCTTCCAACGGCACACACACATTCATCACAGAGCAAAAAAAATCCATATGTGACATAATCTAGCCTTTCTTTGATGATTTATTTCCTTTTTCAAACAGCCTCCCCATGCAGGAGACCATGTGTCCACCATGATGAGCGCCATCTCCCCGCTGGATGAGACTCTGGACAAAGAAGTGCTGTTCATGCTACAGGGACCCACCCCTGAGCACATGTCCTTAGAGTTCAAGAGCCTCTTTAACAAACTGGTATTTGGTTTTCATCATACATATGAAAACTCTTTTTCCTGAAACTATTTAAATTTTTGTGATTTACACAATCACAGCACCATATTTTAATACAAATAAATGCAGCGTATTTGACCCGAATGGGAGAATAATGTAGTTACCTTTGACATTTGAGACTTCAGTTTGGGTCATATTAATCAATCACGTAGATATTTTAATAGTTAGTCAAGAAATCTTTTGATTTTCTGAACCAAGTCATTCTTGTAACCATAGACTCCCTCTTTGTCTCCAAGAAAATGGATTTCAGAGCAGAAACCAGCTCTGTCTTATCTACTATTACACGCTTGTTGGACGACCACACACAGCCAGTGGACAGCATGGACACCGGTCTCCAGGTTCGATGCACTTGACCACACTTTGTTTCAGGCGCCTGCCTGCTTAAAGTGGCACTTTGTGACCGAGTGTGTGCTGCAGCATTAATGTTTGTCTATTTGCATAAACGTTGTTTTTGTTTTTAAAGACTATTTACACACATTTTTTAAGATATGAATCATACATTTATATAACGAGATCTCTATCTTCCTCTCCCTGCCACCTGATGCACTCATTTTTCTCTCTCTCGCTCCCTATCTGCTCTTTCTCTTCTTCCCACCCACCATCCTTCCTCTCTGGAGATCTCTCACTTATATAACTCGCTAACAGGCCCCAACCAAGCAGAGCTGTTTAGTCAGTGTTTTGTACTGTGAACACAACCCACTCCCCTCCTCCCTCATGCTCTCTGTATCTCTCTCTCTCACTCTCTCTCTCTCTCCATTTCTCTGCCCCCCCCTCCCTCCTCCCGCATTGTTGCCACTCTGCATTCATTAGCCACGTACTGCCATACAGCAGTAAACATACCAAATGAGACAATTAGTGTGCTCGTGTTATACAAGTATAAGTCTGGCCGACTCCGTTGCAGGCTGGCTTATACAGAAAGATTTCGCCAGTTAGGCGCCATAACTTTTCAGCAGCGTTAAGGGCGCCACGCAGGCTGCGCCAGCAGCATTTCGCCCAGGCAAGACGCTGACCCCCCCCCCCACTCCTCTCGGCCTTGTCATCCTGCAGACGGTGCAGGCCGAGCTGGACACGAGGAGGGCGGACTGGGTCCTCAGCCTGGACCAGCTGGCCCAGTATACTGAGTCTTTGGAGAAGGAGCTGATCAAGATGGCCAGCAACATGAGGAGGTCCCGCACCGAGATCCTGCACCTTTCGGTCAGGTGAGTCGACCAACGGCGTTTATGCATCCGTGGGCGTGAGAGTGAGAAGAAGTGGGCAGCCGGGAAATGTGCGAGCAACCCGACGAGAGCGATGTTGTATTGAGAGCGTGGAATGCGAGCAGAGGTGGATGAAAGCTGGAGATGGGAGAGAGTAGGACTGCAGTGAATCCCTCAGCGGCTGAAGAAAGACCGTTTTGATTTCAAGGTAGGATAACGTTTTTAATATTGAGGAGGAGTTGCACTTGAGTAGAAGTAATCTCATTGGTTGAAATGCAGCGGGGAAAGGCAGAGCCAGAAAAAGGCAATGTGACCCGGATCCCGCTAACGTTGAGATCGGTAAGAGGACTAGATGTTCATAATGTGTGGCAGTGCGAGTCCTCTTTTGAAAGATGAGCTACTAAGGTCAATCTAAGCCTATAGCTGACTGGGAGCTTCCAAGATTTTAATTGCTTTATTGCTCTAAAAGTTCATTAAAAGATTGATCCAAACAAATTTTGCCTCGGAGTCTGATGGTTGAGCACGCACGCTACTCGGTGCAAATGTTGCTGAGGTGGGTATATCCGTTTGCCGGTGCTCTGTCTCAGTTGACCGGTCAGTTGTACTGAATGAGGGAAAGATCTGTTAATCATCCTCACCTCTGTGACCTCTTCGGGTCCGCCTCACTAAGTTTGGGTCCTTGCCATTCCTGGATTTCATTCTTGCTTTGTGTGTGTGTGTGTGAATTTGCCTCGAGCTGAACGTGTGTCTGTTTGTATGCGTGTTCATGGAGACGGCCGTCCCCTTTCAGATATATATATAACGGGGCCGGTGGAGGATCAGACCAGAGAGGGAGAACTGGTCAAGCTATCCGGCTGGGATTTACTCTTGCTCAGTTGCCAGGGTGATAACAGGAACATTAATATTGTTTGAGTGAAAATTAAAGTGAAGAGGGCTCACTGTAGGTACAGCGCTACTACCGCCTACTCGGGAGAACACACAGGCTGTTCAAAGTTAAACTGGAGAATATGACGGTGCTGGGATCATGATATTGTTGTAGGGCAGATTTCAGAGGCTGCGTGGTGTGAGGTTAAGAGCTGGAATTACTAAAGTGTGAAGCTAAGGAACCATCAGTGCGCCAGTCGGAGAACTGGCGCTGGTCACCCTGGGCAACAGAATGGGACACTGCATGGGCCTGCGGATTGGGTACAGTATGTCCACTGTACTGTCTTCACACATGAGCTTTTCCTCACTCTCTGCATAAATAACAATGCTTCTGACGATTTGCATGTATATTTAGCGTCATCTGTTGAGAACGGGACATTCGTGAGCTTTCAATTAAAAGATTTTCCCTTTTTCTTGCAGGGTGCAGGAGCAGGAAAACCAGAAGCGCCAGTTGTGCGATGAGCTCGAGCAGCTAAAGACACCTCAGGATAGCAGAGAGGCCTCGTCCCAGACCCCCGCACCAGACGAGGAGGTCAGAGAGAACGTTTGGGCTTCATCCATTAACTCCTCTTCTTATTCTGGAGCGCACTGGCACGATCACAAAATAATCAGTTATCGTCTATAGTTTTGGGGTCAATAAATTGTTGCGATAGGATGGTTTGCTTGTACAGCAGTGACACTGCTCATGCTGTTATCAGACAGATGGAGTAGAAGAGAGCTGAGTGTGAGTTGGCGATTGAAGTGGACAAGTGCACACACACATGCATTGACACACCTACGCACTGCTCAAAAAACAAAAAAGCACGGACACATGCTTCAACATAATATGGTTTTCACAGCAAAACATGGTGATTTTCACTGTGTAAGAGGGATTTACATACGGTAAAGAGTTGTTATAAGTATGGAGCTCTCAGTTTGACATAATCTTATTTGGATAGCTGGAGATGCGTTGTTGTAAATTCATCTTTTTTATTGCTTTCCCAACAAAGTGATTTGTAACGGTTTTGTTTGCCTTTTACCTGGTGGCGTCGTTGCAGCCTGGAGATGACCTGGACTGGGATGAGGAGTTTGCCCTCCAAGACTTCCTGAAGAACGAGCTCGCCGAAAGAAACTGCCAGGTCCAGGGCGGCTGCATAGACGACAGGCCCGAGGAATCTGCGGACAAGCGGGAAGAGGAGGACGGGGAGGAGAGGTGGACGGTGGTGGACACGGCTGGTGAAGCTGATGTCAGGGGTACGTCGACTCCTCTGTCCGAGGAGGTCCGGCCTGGGCAGGGCAGAGTAGGGGAAGGTGAGTCGCGGCAAACGTACTGAAGTGGCCTAATAAATGTACAAATGCAAATACACAGTTTTAGTCATTAATTATTGTATTGGCTTTTAACAGATAACTGCAGTCTTCTTTGAGCCTTTAATACTGAGTATACAGCAGAATTCAACCCGAGCTCACTGGAACCTCATGCAAACCAAACATGGCTAAATGTAGCTCGTTATTGCTCCAACCCCTGCGTGGACCCCGGTCCCAGATCAAACTTGGTGTGATTAACGGTGCAAGTTTTGAACTCCCCTCGTATAACAAGTATGCGGGTTGGATTATTAGAGCCACAGTGTTTTACTGTTTAAGAAACTCCAAACGTTGCTTCTTTATCCATATTCACGTTTGTAGGCATTGAAGTTCATCTGATGGGCTGAAACATAACGGAATCTGTATCTCTGACTTAATAGCTGATGAAAGGGAAAGAAATCTCCACTATTTTTAATCTCTCTCGTGCAGATAAATTAGTTGCAGTCCTTCAAACCTTAGTTTGCGGCTCGGTTTGTAAGCTCATCGACTGTATGCTCACTGATTGGTCTTACTTTGCCGCACATGTTCCTTTTACAGGATAAACGCTGTACATGAGGATGTGCTTAGTGACTTGTGTTGCCTTGGAGTGTCGGTCGAGGGTTTGTGTGCGACGGACGGGTGGATTATGCTCCCGTAATCCGTGGGAGTCGCAGTGCACTCGGCCACCTTTTAAAGCACAGTGCACACATTCAGTCAATGTGAGGATACCCACTCTCTCTCTCAAAGCCCTTGGAAGTAGACCCCGGCCTTCTATGGTTGTTGTGGCCTTGGGCTTCTAAAGGTTGTGAGAATGTGTGTGAGTGCGTGTGCGTGTGCGTGTGCATATGTGTGTGTGTCTCTCTCAACACAATAAGAGAAATCTTCTCTTCCTCAAGGCCCTTCTATGGCCAGGTGTGCGACTGGTCTGAAGCCACGTTGTGAGCTCGGTAATCCCCATTCCTCTGCCTGCATGAGCGGCTGGCAGCCAGAGAAACAGAAAACAAGAGCGAAAATGTGGTCATTAATGCCACCTTAGCCATGCATGGTATTTTAACCCCATTTTTCCCCCTCCCTCGGCTCACTCCCTTGCATAATAGACAGCCTCACCTTTTATGGTGAAGGTGCGGCTGTATTTTCAATGACCATTCACCCCCCGACTGTCCCAGACAAGGCCCCGGGTTCCTAATGGCCAGCTTCTATGCTTTTGTCCTTTTTCAGCCACCTCTTTCCTCCTTCCATTCTGTCCTAAATTTAACCGCACTGTTTCTATCCGCTCTGCTGTGTTTTACAGACTCTGCCGCCTGCACGGAGCCAGAGACCGAGGCAAACTCTCACATATTGCAGGTAAAATCAGACGAGCCCGTTGTGGTAGAAATTGAACATTAGGTCTCAAGTATATGTAAGGATCTAATGAAAGCTTTCAGAAACCATGTAAAAATGAAGCCATCACCAAAGTGGCTCTCCAACCATCTTGTCAAGTCATCTTGTCTGTGGGATGTTGCTGATTGACGTCGTGCAGTTATGCAACTTGATATCAGACCTTGTATCTGATTTTTTTTTTTTTCCTACAAGCTCAATGCGACAAAAAGCTCCATTGTTCACTTTCCACAAATAACTCGAGGATGCTACACATGATTGTTCCAGAGTATTTAAAAATCATTTTAGCCTAATTTATCCTTTTAAATGCTGGTTTCTGTTTTTATTTTTTTGTTCCACACTTGGATGTTCCACACTCGGCAACCGTTGCTGATGTATTTCGAAGAGGACTCTGCAATATCGGTACTTTCTACTGGCAGTACAAGATGTAAAAATTTACTGGGCAGCTGACTGAAACTGTGTGTTGGCAGGAAGTACCAGATCAGGTGCTCGTTTCACCTTCCTCTGTGATGGAAGTGTTTTGATTTGGCATACAAAGCTGGGGAACGCAATCACACGTTCCCTGTTCTCATTGTGGTAAGGAAGTAGGAAGTGTTTCATGTTGTGATTGACTACTGAAACGAGGATTCAGATATTCTTCTTTTGTTCAGTGTTATTTGCCAACTTTTCCTTGTCAGGTTGGAGTTGCAACAGATTTTCTGCTTTGTCAACCAGAACTTCTGGAGTTTTGGACTTCTCCATACACTTATATTCACACTTATGGGAGATTCAAAGTCACTAGTTGCCCTCAAATGCTTGATTGTAGAATATGGGGCGGGGGGGGGGGGGTGTTAACCCTAAGCTCCTGAAAAGCGTGATTTAATGAGTTTGCTGTGGACCTTAACCCCATGGAGCAGCTCTGAAATGAGCTGGAAGATGGATTATGTACCGGCACTCCTCATCCAACATTAGTGTCTGACCTCATGAAAGAGGTATAGAATGAATGCGAAGAAATTCCCAAAGAATCTCTCCAAAATCTAAAAAAAAAAAAAAAAAAATGCTTTCCAAAAGGAGTAGAAATTATTATAGCAGCCAAGGAGGATTGTATGTACAAATCCCTCATTAAGTGTAGTATCGAGACTGCAAGAAGCTACATAATTGACTTTAATTATGCCACTTACCATTAAAATGTACACTGATTATATAAGCATTAGGCACTTTATGCTCTCACTGCCTCCTTCTCGTTGTTCCTTTTATGTCTGCATGCGATCTTTTTTATTTATTTTTTTTTCTACATTTGCCTACCAAATGGCGAGCTCTTGACATGCTGTCATTCAGAGCTGCTACTCACAGCCTCAGTCTGCACATTTGTACCGAAGCCGTCTGCTTCCATATATAGAGTGGCAGTGATGAAACCTTCAGATCCTAATGCGGCAGAAGGAAAAAAGAAGTTTAATCTCAGTGTCTTCGTACACTTTCCCATCTCGGATGTTGTGCATTCTTCTCACTGGCTCCACGTTTGAATAATTTCATGCCTGTGAGGTTGATAAAACTAATTTAAACACTCCATCGCTGCCGTCAGCTGTATAAAAGGGACATTTGTTTTTACATTTCTATCAAGATGACAGTAATTGGGGGTCTTTCCAACATCCCATTACCGACTATTTGTTCCATCTTTCAACTTGTAAGATGTCGTTGGCTTCTCAGGCAGCGTCTTCTTGTTTGACAGATTTGTTTCTGCCTGTTGTTTGATATATGGGTAATGTGTGTTGCGCATTTGATCTTTTCACCCCTTTTCCATTTTGACATTTTGTCTGCGTGCATTTTCAGGGAGACGTGGCGGGACCATTGAGCACCCACACACAAGCTGCCAGAATTGGACACCCAGAGGCGGACGCTCTCCCTGATCTGACCCACTCGGAGAACAACAGTAAGATCCCCCACCCCCCCCAGATTATATACATTTAACAGGGTTTCATTAAAATGTTTGCACACTTGGATCCTCGGGCAAACCCGTTTCTTGTGCATTAAAGCTTGCTCACACTCTCAAAATAAACTAGTCTGTCACAAACGAATGGTCGTGAGCCCATTTTTTTTTTTTTTTTGGTTCCAACAGAGGTGGCGGTCTGCGATAGTGCAATGACCAAGTCATGTGATCCAGCCCAAACTTCCAACAGTCTGCCCGAACAGGACCGATCCATCACACCCGTGAAAACCCCTCCCACAGCGGCCGACATGGTTTCTCCCACCAGCACATCACCTGGACTGGATGAGACCATTACTCCGAGCAACAGGTGAATAAAGATTATTAAAGTAACGACTTGCTGAGATACATTTGCATTAAGTTGAGTCATCGGATGTTTGACAATGTTTACAGAAAGATTAGAAGTGAATTCAATTTTTTGACAATTCGCACACAGATCAACAGAAAAATATTTGGTCAATAAATGCGAGATAATTGATGGAATGTCACTTTTGTAGTGTCACTTTGACGCTATAGTTTATCGCTTGCAAAAATGCAGGAAACATTTGTAATACTTTTTTTTTTTTAAATCTCAAGACAAACACTTAACGCAAACCACTTATTTTTGATATGACCGTCGTAACATTTTATTTAGTGAAATATCACCTAACTGTAAATATGTCAGACAGATGGAACAAAGGGTTCCTTTACCTTGTCCTATTTGGTTTTATGACACTACACAAACTGAAAAAGCAAACGAGCTAAACTGAAATTGCTTTCTTACCTTGTTGTGATTATTTTGAGTCCAAGTGAACAATAAATAAAATAAAGTCCAAATGTTCAGTTATCTGATTACTTTTGGGCTTCATGTGTGTCGATTTGCACACACACTTTATTTTCATACACGACGATCTCTCTCCACTCCATTTACTAAAATTATAGCTAAAAACAGAAGAAGTATTTTGTTGTACTTATCGCGAGGTTTCCAACAATCTGCAAAGGCGTCACAAAGAAAAGCCAAACCTACTAGCCTGGCTAAGAAGATGCACTGCTTCCTTGGTAGACTTATACACTTGCAATATACATTTTTGGCACTGTTGGAATTAAGGTGATGAATGACTTTAGTTACAATTCCTTGCAAGGGAACATTTAGTTTAGGCAGGGATTTAAAAAAATGGGATTTTCTGATTGATCATAATTTACTCAGGCATAGTAATATTTACAAAGATACAGACACAATATAAATGAATATACTGGAGTTATTACTGTGTTTTTTCATATTACCACTAGAGGGCACAAAAGTAACAAATTAAATCATGCAGTACAGGTTTCTGTGGGTGTTTAATGCAACCATTGACATAACGGCAGTCATTACTTTGCTAGTTTGTGTCGAAATAAAACTGCATTCAAGTGGCAATGTTCTGAAAATATTGTTTTATGTGAAGTGAAAACACAGGGCTGTGGCTTTTTAAATGCTGGCAGCCTGTTGTTTCCCTCCCCCCCTTTATCAGATTAGTTTTGTTTCCTGACCATACCTGATGGTTTTAAAAGAACAACAGGAAGGTTACTCATCAGCAACAATACGATGGGGTTGGCTTTTCTATGACGTTCAGAAGTACCGTCAAGAGTTTTCTGGCGTAGATGAGAGAATCGGTCACAAACTTGATCACAATATCGTCTATGTCCTTTTTTCCTCAGGGAATGTATAAGTACAGATTGTAACTTTTCTCAATTGTTGATTCTATTGGCCAGTGTCAGCTTCAAAACACAAACTTTCACAGGGAAGAAAATGACCTCATCAAGCAGCGTCAGCCAGCATAAACTGGTTAGTTTGAGGTTGACGCGTTTTATCAACAGCCACCGAGTTTCAGCATTTCCCTGTGACTGGGGTGAAATTTGCTAGTGAAATAGGTGTTTCCTCTCTGTGGGAGGAGTCCATGGTGTAAATAATGTCTGTGTGGCCAAACTTTGCATCAGCAGAGTCCACCTACAGAGGGCTAACAGCCGATTCTCGGCTCGTACTCGACAGACTGTAACAATTGGGTCTAGTTAGACTAAATATATCAGATCTGGAAATGGGTGATGCTTGGCAGTTGACCTTTTGACCTTTCAGCGCCCAGAAGACAAATGAGGACCACAGGGCAAAGGACTTGAGCGAAAGCAATCCGGACTCTGCTGCAGGAGACATGCTTCTTTCTAAGGTTGGTAGCAATGGGGAAGTATTTTCATGCATCAATGATCAGTTTCCTCTCTTCTGTTCAGCACACATTCGCCTCTGCTTCCCCTTTCTGTCCAAATATGTTTCTATTTGAAACTTAATGACTCGGTTGATGGAATCAGGTGTATTTTTGAAAGGGGGGTCACTGGGCTGGGTGTGGCCCAGCTTTCCTCCAGAAGGGTTGGGAGGGAGACCCCACCTAAAGGAAGGGAGGAGAGTTGGGGATGGTAAAATGAAAGGGGGATGGTCAGAGTGTGACACTATATCTCACAGTGCAAACCTGAGGAGCAGCAGGATGGGCTCTGTGTGCGTGATGTCCATTTCCACAAGAGGCAAGTACTATACAAATGGTGCTCAAGATTCTGATTCGTGTTCACTTCAACTTGTTTTAGGTTAAACTGAGATTTATATATATAATATTTATATATAAATATTATATAAATATAATAATATTTGACTTTCCAAGTCAAAATACTACTCAATCTTTCACATCCAACACAAAGATTTTAGGACTTAACTAAAGGGTTTTTGCTTGATGAATAATTTACCTTATTAACAAGATAATCCTAAAATGGTTAATCGCTTTCAATCTTTATCCATAAATTGTTCTATGATGTGTGACCTGTGTATTTGGGTGTCATAACTATATATGAAGTTAAAGTAGAGCCTGTGATGGACTTGTAGTGTCTTTGTCTTTAGATCAAGAATGTGTTCTTATGTGCGTTGATGCTGCTTTCCTGGAGCTTTTCAGCTTTTCTTTTCCCTTTATTCCTTTCTGATGCAGAATCAGTCTACTTATTAATTTACTAACCAGCTGGTGACTTGCTGGATCAGCCCGAGTGGAGACTCTGATAGCTGCTTCTCAGGGTGTTTTTATATAAATACTCCTTTTGGGCTCATAATGGCCAAGTCAAAGTCTTCCAAAAGATTCAGATGTAGGTTTGTGTGTTTAGTGTGACATTCAAGCTGAGATATTTGGATATATTCAAATTGCAGTTTTACTTGTAAATGAAGGAGTTCCTGCAGCAACATTGTGTGCATTGTCAGCAAAACTAAAGTTGTCATTTACTATATTTGGTCAAGAAATATGCCTGCAATGCCTTTTATATTATCAGTTGTATTGATGTGCAGAAATTATCACTTTATGGTTTAGCAGCCAAGACTGGATCAATAGAATTTGAAGCTGTTGGAGGCTTTTAATGGTTTGTAGCAGCAGGCTGCTTTATTTCACTCTGATGTAAAATAGCATTGAAGTCTCCAAGTAGGAAAGCTTTTTTTTAATTTTTCCAATGTAATGAAAATTTGAGCCGGCTCAAAACTGATATTGTGCACTCATTACACAAGATCCCATTTCATCGCTCTGAGCTCTCACCTTGCTCCATTGTATGTGTGAGTTCACAAGACTGCGTGTGCACACAGTCCGCCTCCACTACTTAGCACTGTGCCGATGTTAACCCTTCTGAACAGCACACACACACACTCAGAGCTGCAGAGCTCTTCATGTACCTACGCATTATATAAAGAATCAGCTCAGTCTTTTTCCTCTGCACACTTGTTCTGCGTAGATTGCATTTCACTGCCATGGGACAGGTACGCGACATGTATCTGCATATTTGCATGTATCTTTGAAATATAAAACATTCCTTGTATTGGGGGTCAGAAATGGAAGGTTACTTGCTTCTTTCTCACCTCCACTCCTTCCTTGGTTTTACTTTTGTCCGTCTCAGAGCCTCGGCCAGGATCATTCGACAGACAAATCAGCAGCAGAGGACAGGTGAGTGGTTTGCCTTCAGCTAAAAGAACATTGTTTACTCAATCCCTACTTTACCTGAAAATTTAACAAATGCTTTTCAGTATTGGTATTTCCTGCAAATGTGTCTTTTTTTGTTGTTGTTGTTGCAGCACGAGCTTGTTGCCTGCGGTGCCGGAGGAGGAAGAGAGCGTGCTGGACGGTGCGTCTGACAATCCCATAGTTACGGCTCATGTGGCAGGTAGGAAAAAAAAAAAAAGAAAGTGACCGTTTGTTTACACCTTCTTACATCTGTGTGTAACGCTGCCCACCTACTCGAAAATGCTTCTCACCAGCAACTGACCGGCTCACCAGCAGTGGTCAAGCCTCCAGCTCCGACGGCGCTTCTCTGCAGGCAGGATCGTCCCTCACAAATGCCAGCCAACCGGGGAGTGGCATGACCTCTGACCACGGCCAATCAGAGGTTAGTGAGGCCAAAAAGGACTCCGACCTCCGTGGCAAAAATAAAAGGGAACTGGTAAGACCTGCTCTACCATCTGATTTTCGTCTGATTCATTAGTAGTCTTTCATATTTGTCTCGCACGCTTAAGAATTCTTGAATTTTTCCAAAGGTGTTTTTTTTTCATTGTTGTTGTTGTTATTTTAAAACTTTTTTTTTTTTCATTGTTTTCAGTACTCCAATATATACAAACTAGATTTGATAGAAATAACATTTGGTAACAATATATATGTTCCAAGTAGGTAACTAAAGACTTGATTAAAATTGCATTCGTCTGAGACTGTGCCACATGGCGTCTTGCAACCTGAACACTATTTCAGCCTAAAGAGAAATGTTGCCTTTCCAGCTATGCAAGTGTGTGACCATGGGATTGTTTGTTTGTCAATGAAAGAGACGTAGAGAGAGGGAGGAAGAGAAAATGCATGCTTAGCTGCACTCAGGATCAGATCATTCAGAAGCAAGAGCCAAGTACCCTGTTGGCTTTCATTGCTCTCCACTATCGAAAGATTAAAAGGGCAGTGAAGAGTTGACTACGGAGAAAGATGGACATGCCGGTCACTGTGGCTATGGAGGGATCAGACTTAGAAAAGGAGAAGAGGAAGGATGCCGTGACGGTACTGTTCTTGCGGACCTTGCAGGAGTTGGCGCGAAGCATGGAGGCCGTGGAGGAGCGCAAGAATCAGGAGGACCAAAGTGATGCCAGCATGACCAACGAGAAGGAAAGTATGTGCAGTTTATTCATTGTCTACCAATATACCATTTATTTGTATGCTCGATTGCATTGGACTCATATTAACTGTTTTCTAATCTGTCTGATCGTCACATCTGTCCAGCTGAGACGTCGACCATCTCTGAAAGCAGTGACCTTAAAGGAGATAAAAACAGGTGATCTTTTAAATGGCTGCAGCACAGTTTTTATTTATTTGTTTATTTAAACAAGTATTCTGACATGTCTTTTCATGATCGTCTGTTTAATCTACAGCCTGTCGGCCACTGACAAGGAGATCGAGGTATGTGTACCACTGGGTTCAGCAAATGATGTAATCATTGCCATTTTACCGCAGGTTGCACGTTCCATAACAAGTTAGTAAGTCTGATGTGTTATGTAACGGAAGCCGGTAAATGTCCTTATTCCAAAGAGGTGCCGTTCTCTTGCCCACAAAGATGTGCGAGTTTAACCTGCACCTCGAGCACAAGCAGAGTAAATGCTATCTTTGTTCAGGAAAAGGATAATCTTCATCAAACAAGGAAATGTGCATCACGGCTCGATTAAATGCCTCCATATCACAATTGAGACGAACGCCACTCCATGTACTCCTGTCCCGTGTGTTTCCAGACGGAGTTCCAGCGTCTGGCACTGGGCTTCAAGTGTGACATGTTCACCCTGGAAAAGAGGCTTCGGCTGGAGGAGCGATCACGTGACCTTGCCGAGGAGAACGTCCGGCGGGAAGTGTCCAGCTGCCAGGGCTTACTGCAGGTTTGTGTTCAGCCTTGGAGAAATAACTGTTCTAGTTGTTGAAACCCACAGGTACTATGCAGTAGTGTATTAAGTAATTGAGGTCTGTAGCACAGTTATTGTCTTAATTGGTAAATGTAAAAAATGAACACTGATTTCATGCAAATGCGAGTCGATTATGAAATTTAGGTTTTAAATAATTGTGGTAGTTTACCGCTGGGTAGACGTGATTAAAGAGCGGGTGGAAATTCTTTGTGTCTGGTGCCGTTGGTTATTTCCTTCTTCCGTTTCTTCACCAGGCGTTAATTCCTCTGTGCGAGGACGACAATCAGTCCATGGAGATCATCCAGAGGCTCCAGAAGAACCTGGATATCCTCATCCAGTCCATGACCAGGGTCTCCAGCCGCTCCGAGATGCTGGGAGCGATTCACCAGGTCAGCTGAAGACTAACACGACTTCCACTGTATGGACTGATTGTCCCGCTGTCGCTATGACGACAACCGAACAAACAAAGCGACTCAGCGGGATCTCGTGTTTGGGGGGAGTAACAGGAGAGTCGCATCGGTAAGGCCGTGGAGGTGATGATCCAGCACGTGGAGAACCTGAGGAGGTTGTACACCAAGGAGCACGCCGAGCTGCTGGAGCTGAGGGAGGCACTCATGCAGAACGAGCGGTCGTTTGGATCACAAACGGAAAGAGGTCGGAGTCGCCGGACGCAAAACTAACACCCTTGTCTTGATAAATATGCATGTGCGACACGGAAATCACTTTCAAACCCGAGTCCGTTCCTCTTTCCAGACGACTTCCGTGGCAAGAAGCAGACGTCGTCGCAGTACTACAAAGTGGGTTCCATACACTTCTACTGTTCTCTCAAACTTTCCGTGTAAAAGGGTTGTGCACTCACGTGTGTTTGCTCCTCATAGTCTTCAACTCGGCGGGTCAGCATAGCGGCCATCCCGCGTTCGGGTGGAGGCAACATGCACTTCGACATGGTGAGACCTGAACACCATTATTAAATATTAAAGTAATAAATGCAACGTAGTCACAACCAGGTTGACAAAGCCGACCAGCGCCAACCTGAGCTTTAATTGACCTTCAAAACTTTCACTTTTGAGGGATTTGTTGAATTTAAGATGACTTCATGTTTTGCATTTTCAAAACAACAGTTCTGCACATTTACTAAAATGTCAATTAAATTTATTCAAACAATATTAATGCAGATCTGACCTGCCATTTTGTTAATGCACAAAAAAAGTAAGGGAATTTGTTTTTTTTAAATATTTTTTTCATTCAATCCAACAAGCATGAGTCGACAGAGCTGATTTGACAAGTTTTTATGGGTGCACCTCATATACTGTGCTGTTCATCCCACAAAATCCAAAAAAACAGGCTTCCAGATTATAATAAGATGAGATGTAAAATTTTACTTGAGATCAGAGAGTTATGGCTCTAAAAATTCATTTAATCTGTTTCCCGCCACAGTCCAAAACGCAAGATTGTTCCGAGGCCGAAGTAGAAAGACTGACCAGGCGATCTCCGTGGTAGGTATTTGTATGAATGTGTGTTGAATCATTTCATTTAAGGAGAAATTATATTTAAAACAAGCTGAATGTTTAAGTGTTTTCTACTAAAGCTCAAGTTTTGTTTCAATGTTTGTCCTCAATGGTTTATCCAAGCCACCGAGGCTCTGCTGTACCGTCAGTTGAGGGTTGCCGTTGTTGTGCCCTTGTGTAATAACGCTGGTTTCCAGGAATGTGGCGGGAAAGAGCGCGGCGCGTCCGCCACTAAAACGCTTTGTTAGCTCTGCAGCCTGGGTTGAAACTGAAGAGCCCACTCTCGTGATGAAGGGGTAAGACACGCCAAGGACGACGACACTGCTCTGGCTGCATCACTCGGGTCCTTTTAAAAAGCACATGGAGATGGCAGCTTTCGGGTTTGACATCAGCAAAGCTTTTCCCGAAGCGTACTGGGATTTATTAAACTTATGGGAGTGACTTCTGAAATCAGCTGAAACGAACTCAAAAGAGTGATGATGCCAAACCACACAGCCGCCATCTTTCATACGTCGCGCCCGCTCACCTGCGCATGAGGAACTGTTCACATGTTTTATTTTTTCCAGATCAAGCACTTTTGCCTGTGTTTGTAACCTGCAACAAAAAAAAAAAAAGAGCCAGACGAGCACTATTGATATGCTCCAAATATCGGAAAGGTCGTGAAGTTGCTTTTTTCGCTTATTGCTCGTGCATGTCGTTTGCCAATAATGTGAATATTTCATGAGTAAAAACCTTCCTTGTTTGCACAGCAGGTAATTCACCGAGTACTTTAAGGATGTCTGCATTTGCCCGCTTGTTTGTTTTTTTTTTTTTTTTCATTCTTCTTTCCTCAGCCATATCTGCATGCACTGTACACATGCCCACCCCGTCTTTATGGTCATTCAGCTGTCGCTTGTATGTGAATGTGCAACTGAGGAGTGTGTATGTGAATGCCTGACCCGTGCATGCCCACAGGACGGCCTGCAACAACACAGACAGCCAGGCGGAGGACGAGCAGGAGGAGGAGTCAGTGGCAGAGAGGAGGAGGTCCAGCCTCAGTGAGCTGGGCAGCAAACTCACCTCTCTCATTCTGCCCCTTAAGACGTTAGTCCGACCAAATGCCCACCAGTTCTGTAGCGTCACTGTCCGCCAGCAGAGCTAAGACGCTGGCTGAATAATGGAAGGCTTCATCATTTAGCTTCACCTGAGGTTCCAGTGGTTTGTAACCCAGAGTTTCTGAGGACTGTTACACGTGTGGTGTTTTTGCCCGAAAGTGACTGTTGCTGCTCATTTTGCATAGATGACTAGGCAAATTCATGTAAAATAATTCTGAGCTGCATTAGGTTGGGTGAACCTGTGGAACCTCCTAAATGAAGAAACCTTTCATTATTCAGGTCTGTGCTGGACTATCTTCTTTGTGCCTGGGCTCGCTGGCTTTATATCCTATTTTTATTTTCTTTGTTATACGGTGGTTGTTGTTGTTGTTCAGCTGTTACCTGACTTGAGATCAATGTGTTTGCCAGCTTTGGAAACTTTGATTTGTGCTTCATGCATGGATCTCAAGTTCAGATATATGTCATTTTTACCGGACTTACTGTTTTGTCATTCACTAACGTGTCCTACGTGTCGCCGTCTCACGTCTGCAGTTTTCCCCTTTGGACTGTTTGTTGTTGTGATTCGACTGCGTATAAGCAGATAATGTGTTGCTCTGAACTGTCCTTTCCTCTTTTCCTCCCTGCACATGGTTCAGGAGTCAGGATGAGCTGTTTGTAATGCTGTAAGTGTGAAGGGAGGAGAGTACCAGGTGCTTTTGGATTATATCGCTGTCTGTAATTCAAACAAATGCATGCAAAAAAGGCCCGTACTCATCAGGTAGGAGTGCCAATCAAAGGCCACTTTACAAGCCTGCACTAGCCCATGATGGCTGCAGAGCGATTTGAAGCAGCACTCCTCCTGTTGACAGAGTTCAGGCTAAAATTGTCTGCTGCCATCGCCCAACAAGTCGATGCGTAAATCCGCCTACATGCCGACCGCTATTAAGAGCTGCTGACGGCTTTTTCATTGCGCTGCTGACGTTTTAGTTTTTTTTTTTTTACAGTTTTGCTTCTTTGACGCTGTGAATTAGGTGGGTGAATGCACATCAGTGGAGCAAACTTTAGGTGTCAGCGAAGCAACGGCTAATTTACTGCCTGCCATCAAGTGTACAAGTTACCACAAATGTTTTTTTTTTTCTTTTTAACTGCCCATGTTCTGCGATGACTTGGGGCTCATCACTAATCATTTTTGGTAACTTTGTCTCCTTTTGCTTCATCTGGTGATGTCAATGTATACGTCATTCGCTCTGATTTGTCATTTTCTATTACTCTAGTAACTTTTCATCCTGTTTTCGACAGTCCGAGCCCTTCGTCCAGCCCGACGTCCTCGGACACAGGGATGGCCCATTCCTTGTCCCACAGCCTAACCAGCTCCCGAGCGGCGGCGGCAGCAGCAGTAGCCAGGGGGGGCCGGGGGGTCTGGCTTTGGTTGGCCATTGTGGTGGTGCTAGCAGGTACATGCATGAGTAATAATTTAAGATGAGAAATGAGGATGTAACGATGCCATACTAAGAGATCAAGATTTTTTTGGTGTGGATTTTCTGAAGCTTGCAAGTTAACCAACTTGTTCTTGCTAATCCAGTCTTGCAATGCCTTTTGGAGCCACAGGATGGTGTATTGGATCACTTGTAACTTCTGTTTCTTCATCGACAGGTCTCCTTGCACTGCTGGCCAGCCTGGTGATGCAGCCAGCAGTCGACGCTGCTCCCGTAGGAACCGGAGACTCTTGGATGACCATCCAGCAGCTGCTCTGGCCCTACACGGGGCTGCGGCACAATGCGCAGCCCCCCGTCTAACCCGAGGGTGAATGGTGCAACCACCCATCGACCATTTGCAGAGATTTTGTTAGTATCGGGGTGGCAATGGGAAAAGGAAAGACCGCCTCCCTGTTTGGATGATTACCGGTGCCTGAAGATTCCTACGAGACTTGCATTGAGGGCACTGGCCAGGCCCGAGGGGATAGTTAACCCTGAGGAGGAGGTTTTTTTTTTTATGCATCACATCACGTTTGCAGAATTAGTTAGTCTGTGTGTGTGTGTGTGCGAGAGTATGCATGTGTGTACGTTCAACAGAAAAAGTACAGGTGGTCCTTCACGGTGCTCCATCGCAGCACACAGTGAAACTGTCAGAACTGCTGGTACCTGCCTCACTGGATCCAACGTGATCTTGCATTAATGATTGCATAATGTTGACCTATCATGTTAACTTTATAAAAACAATCATGACGGATTTATAATAGCTGCATCCATTGTGCCACACAGCTTTTTAATTGCATTTCATGTACTTGAGGAAACGGGGCCAGCCTTTTAAATTGAATTTTACATTCATATTTCTCATGGGTTGAAGAGAACATTTTAGAACTCTTAGGTCTGTAAACACTGGTAATAAAACTCTCATTTTAAGCAATTAGGGAATCTATATTTATGAGTTTGTTAGCTTTGAGTTAGAAAATGTGAATGTTTATTTTTGTTAAGTTATACTTCTCAACTGTTCAGTCTTAACACCAAAGTTTTTTCCTTTTTTTTTTTTTTTTTTTTTTATAATCTTGCTCTTCATGTTCTTGCTGTGGTTGTCACCATTTTCAACTTCATACACTTTTTGTATGTTCCAAAGAAAGTGTGTGGATCTTTGCACAAATAAAGTAGCCAATTCTACGATAGAAGCCGTGTCATTCGAACTTCAGATATCTGTATTTAGAATCGTATTCTGCACAACACTTTGTTCCTTCTGAGCTTCCTTTGTGTCTTCTGGCAGTTCTCCCGCCACATGCTCTACACTGTACTAGTTAACACGTTTGTCTCACGGTGAAAAAGAGCCCACTTCGACTTTGGTTTGTGGTTGTTTGGGAATATTCGAACATGCAAACTCAAACATTCATGTAAAGCTAACTTCTGAATCTAAAGGGTGAATTTGCGCATTTTCCCTATGATGGAAGTGTAAGCAAAGCAGTATAGAGAGAACAACTCTGCAATACTTTTATTTTTGGAGCGTTATCACTTACTATTATGGAAAATTGATTCCACAAATATAGCCTTTTTTTTAACTCTGCAGTCCCAAAGTGCTTTATCATTAATCATATTCACCCACTGACATCAATGGAGACGCGTCATGCAAGTTCGCCCACGGCGGAAAACCAGCCAGGTCTGCTGCTGACTGTACCACCTGAGCCATGCCGCCTCACGCATACATGAGAGGTCTGGTGGAGCAGAGCAGACTCTGCACGGTGTCCACGAACCGATAATGGGATGTTCTGGTCCTTGCGATGCCTTCAGGGCTCATGTCATCCTGCAGCATGTGGATGAAGGTGGAATGAAACTCGCTCCCAGGATAAAAGTCCTTAGTGAAGGCTTCACTGCTCTCGGTGATCTCCAGCTTTAGACTTCTCTGGGCTCCCAGCAGGTACAGACTCCACGAGTCCTGAGGCACAGGCTCGGCGCCATGGTGCTCACACGCCTGTCAGTGAAGAACATTTGAGGTACATCAACAAACTCATCAGGATAATGAGGCATCTTGGAGATGCCTCATTGGAGATCTCAATGGAGATCAAAAGGTGAAATGACATTTGTAGCTACCCATTCATAAAGTAGATCACATTTTAAATGTATCCGAGTAAAATACTGTATATAAAAAGTACAAGACCCAAGATGTACTACTTAATCATAGTTCTGTGCATATTTGAAATTCACAACTTCCACCAATGGTTCTATCGGACTCCCAGTATAGCTAGCGTTCCTCATGCGTCTTCTGTAGGACAAACAAAACATGTATTCCCCCTCTGTCCACCTCTAAAATACTGGGAATGCGATAAAGTCAAAATGATATAAACAATAAATGAGCAACAAATACCTGCATGACCAGATGTTCTGCGTTGCATTTGGCGTTCCACTTGCTCCACGAGAAAGCACAGGCAGAGGCGAAGAGGGCCATCTGCTCGTAGGCAGTGTGCTCCGTGAGATGGTCCTGAAGAGGTGGGAAGCAAAGCAAACATTTTACAATGCTGTGAAGAAGAAAAAAACTAACTTGCTTAACTTAGAATAGTCCCTTTTATACACTTCCAATCCAGTAGCTGCATGAGTCACTTGTTCCCCGAGATTGTAATTTTTTCCCCCCACAATCCAAAAACATGCAAATGCATGTGTGATGTTGACGTACATGGATGCAAAAACGTATGTAACTGAGAAAATGCAGACCTTGCGACAGTTGCTGATATAGTTGTCTGTGAATTCATTCACAAAGATGTTGATCCCTGCGGCCAGCATGGCTCTCTGCAGGGCCGTACGGCTCATCCACTTCCCCAGAAGGTGGGACAGGCCTCTCTCTCGCTCCAACTGCAGCATACACTGGTCATCCTGTTTGTACGGCACACAGTTGTAACAACCCAGACTTGACCTCTGGAAACGATCTGGAGCTCTGTATTTTGTAGGACATTTACCTGAATGGTGATGCTGACGTCCAGCAGCACCCCGTTGATGGTGAGAATCGCAGAGTTCTGGCCTAGTGGGCGGAGCTCCCACCTCTGGAGGGGAAGGTTTGCATAGGTGTCCTGAATCAGCACGAAAGCTTGAAAAGAAAACACCTTGAAGGACACTCTGGCCTCGGCCTCCTCGTAAGACACGTCTGTGATACCGTCCGTCCTCCACTGCTTCCCTGGTGGAGTTGAAGTTCATGTGTTTCTTCTTACTTTAGAAGACATTTGAAAGGGTTTTTGTATGGAAGCTGCTCTCTCTCTCTCTCTCTCTCCCACCTGCAGGATCCCAGCGAGCCACTTGCGGCGTTTCCAAGAAGACAACATTGTTGGGCATTGTAACAGACACTCCAACTGAGGGGCAGTCGAGAGCATCGTCGCCATCCGACCCGGACTGCTCCGAGGAGTAAGGAAACACCTGCAGCCCAGTGTGGAGCAACTGCAAGCACACACATACACAAACCAGAGTCAGGATATGTCAGCTTGAAACTGAAAACAATAACTTACTTTTTTTTTTTTTTTTATCCACCTGTCTGATGTTCCAGTCCTTCACCTGCCGATCTTGAGGCGGGAGGTGAAATACATCGTAAAAGAAGACTCCTCCGAGAGGTGAGAACTGCTTCAAATCTACCACCGGGACGACGCCCTTCCTCATCTTGAGCTGCACCGAGGATGAGAGCAAGTCTTCTTCAGCTGAGGATAATCAGGAGGATAAGTTTTATTGGTTAATTTATTTGGAGACAGATTTTAATTTATTTTCATATCGACTTCGTCGCTATCACATACAGGTCGATGAAAGTCCACACATTCAGATAATTAAACAGTTTTTATCTGCGGGCCATCATTAAGTAACTGTTGACCTGGGCATTAGTGTTTTAATCTCTATCACATGCAATCCTACTTTATGTTACCTAATAATGTGCCTTAAGTGCACAATTTGTCTACTTTTATTATACTATATATTCATGCTCAAGAGGAGCATTATCTATAGTATTGTTAAAAAGAAAAAAAATGGAAGTAATTTTATCCGATGAGTGTTTATTAATCATGATTTCTCATTTTTGTTATAAAAGTATCACAGATTCTGGCTGAAAGAATCAGGGATTGTCAGATTGGGCATCTTACCGCCGAGTGCCTCCATCTGTGTCTCTATTTGGCTTTCCTCACCGTCTGCAGGCTGCACACTGCTTTTCCTTGAGTGCACATTGGCTGCACTCTGTGAGACACACCAAACACACACAGTGAAGGTGAAAGCATCCCAATGAATGTTGGAAAACATTACAAGAAGTAATTCTTTCAGCTGACCTTTCTATCCTCGGACTCTTGAACAGACTGCACCTCCTCCTCCTCCTCCTCCTCCACCTTGTCCTGATGTCCATCGCTATTTTCTTTCGCCTCCCCATTTTCCTTTGGCTCACCCTGCTCAGATGAGTCTAATTCGTCTGAAACTGCCTCCAACCCGACAAGAGACCTGAGATCAGATGGCCAAAATAAGACAAACACATGTCGTTGGGTATACAGGTGTTTGGTATTATTATCAGGGATAGAGCTTGACCTGCTGCTGGATGAACGTGTTGTCACGTGAGCCACCCTGGCAAGGAAAGACAAGTGGTCATAATGTGTGTGGAGGATCCGTACAGCGACGCTGCTCTTAGCCAGCTGCTTGGGGAGCTCAAAGCCGAGGCCCACCTCCTCGAAGGTTAGACTTTTAATCCTGTGAGGACCAGAAAGAAACAGAGTTTTTGAGCTTCTTTAAAGTGAGTAAATCTTCAGGTGCTGAGAATACATTCAAAAAAGAAGCATCTTCAAACCTCGTGTTCCTCCTGAGGTTGGCCCAGAGGCACAGGGTGACATTGTCGTCCTGGATCACAGTCTGCATGTTGCCCGTTTCGATGTCAAGGTTTCTCTTGGCTGTCTGTGACCAAAAACAGACTTCGGTATGAATGGCTTCTGGGGGGGGGGGAGAAAAGCTGCACAGTGTGTGTTTTACCTTCAGAATTTCCTCAGTGGTCAGAAGGTGCTTGAAGTGGATTAGCTCCTGCAGAATCATGAAGCTGTCCTGAGCATTCTGCCGTTCCTCTGGATCTGCAGCTTCACTCACCAGGTCTTTCAGCTCATCCACCAGCTATACATTTCACATTAGTCACAAGTTCATTTGGTATAATAATAATAACCATTATGATGAGCATTAAAAGTGCATGATATAGACATAACGCACATACCTGTAGAGCGATCTCGCATTGCTTGAGCACAGATGTCATGTTGACGTCTTTGTCGTCTCTCCATAAGCTGATATATGTGTTAATATCCTGCTGTACTGCCGGGTCCGGTTTGCCATCACAATGCAAATACTTCTGCCACTGGACATAGTGCCAAAATTCAACACCGACACAAGAAGTCTATTGTCGGCACTGTAGATGAGTCTACATCTTTTCACTCTGTGAACACACACCTTAGCTGTCTCAGCAGCGTCAGTCTTCCATTTGGTCACCGCAATATGATTCTCTTCCAGCAGATGGCACAGTTCACTCAGCTCATCATCTCTGCGCTCTTGGTCCTGTCAGCAGAAGAGGGTGACCACAGTGAAGCATCAACATGCACAGAACATTGTATTTCCCTGGATGATTCCGCAGCAAATTCTCTCTCTTAGGAAAAAATAATCCGTGTGTTCAGTGTTCAATTGCACCAGGAATCTTACCTTGAGTTCAAGCTTCTCAATCTCTTTCTCCTTCTTCTCCTTTTCCAGCCTCTCCTCCTCTTCCCTCTCTGACTGGAGCCGGGCTTCCTCTAAAAGGCAGAATTATACTTGACATACATACAGTACTTATCTATACACAGCAAAAATGCTTCGTGGTATCATCTCTGCTGGATTTGAGTAGATTTATTAATTCATTCGTCAGATGGACGCAGTCTCTTTTTTTTCCATTCCATGCTGGTGGCTGATCCCTCACCCAGGAACCTGGGGGATATCCATGCAGGCAGATGTAGAACATGCAACCTGCACACTGAAAGGCTCTGGTTCAAAGTCACACCCAAGTCCTCTCGTTGCTGACAATGTTAACTACCCCACAAATGTTATTCCTATTTGAAAAGTATGAAATGAAACATAAAAAATAACTTTTAATTTGATTAATTAAAAATGAAACAAATGTTAAAGTTTGGCAAAAAAAAAAAAAAGCCCTGGATTTGAGTTCTCCTTGGGCTGTAGGCCTTTCTGTGTGGAGTTTGTGTGTTTCCTCCAGGTTCTCTCTGGATACTTAACTTGCGTATATCCAAAGTCCAAAAACATGCAGTTGTAGTTAATTAGTGACTTTAAATTGCATTCCTGTGTGATTATGAGTCTGTATTCACACTGGATGGATTGATGGATCCCAAAAACCTTTTTAAAGTAAAAACCGCTGAACATTCATGGGGTCAGTCTTTAATAGGAGTGTGTCTGTTTTTGGATTACCTTCCTCTCGCAACCTCCTCTCCTCTTCGGCTTGCTTTGCCTTCTGGGCTTTGGTCACCTTATTGCCCTTTTTGGTTGACTTCAAGCCACCAAGACATCAAAAGTAACTGTTTAATCTCACTTACTTACTCAGAAAGGGATTAATAGCAGAGATGATGGTAGGTAGACATTGAATGTGCACTTCTCTATTAAAATGGAATTATGCCTTTGCCTCCCTGTTTGTGTCACACAATGTTATCTTAGTGTATTTATTCCATTAGTCCACGTGCTGACTGCCTCATACATTTCTCATACCTTCATATATGCTTTCTTGGGCGCCTATCACTCACAGGAGAAAACACAAAGAGAAAGTTTAGAACGACTCGCATTAAAATGTAATTTACAGAAAAAGTGAGGAAAGAAAAGTGAACCGAAGTTATCGACAGGCTGCCTAAGTAAGCTACGTCACATATTCTGTGATATTCTCGATCCCTTTGAACTGTATTTTCTGTGCTTTAATACTGTATATGGTTAATGTAAAAGCCTGCCGTTTGAAAATACTAAATATGATTGGGTTTTAGTGCTACAAGAGAGAAGAATGAAAACTCACCATTATGTCGTAATGAAGTGTCTTCGTAACCATGGAAACGGCTACACCTGCGCACACTCACACAACGCAGAAACGCACGAAGAAGACACTTCCCGTGTAAATATTACGTAACTTCCGGTTCAGACGGAGAATGGCGCCGCTCCTTGTTTGCAGGAGGGCACTGTTGCTCTCTGTTGCGTTTAAAGGACAAAGCTAAAGTGAGACTGGTTTTGTTAATGTCCTACTGCATGAAAAAAGTCACTTTTTACAGCGGCATTGCGAATTCGATTCCGTGGACTGGTTGATGGGAATGCTTGCGACGCGTACGGTGTCTTAACTCTAGTTTTGTAGCCGCTTCAACTGTTGTTTTGGTAGCATTGGTTTGCATAATTAGCTTTTCTGTGCTTGTTCTTAACCTCACTCCATTCATTCGTTATATTCTCAGAAGTGTGCAAAAGGAGTCAATTCCGACATGGGTAACCCTTTAAGGAGTGAGGTCATCCGGCTGTATAAAAATGTAAGGGCAGTCAAAATCCTCGTCTCTGTGTCGTGTCTCATCTTTTTGCTTTAATGTGAATGTATTCCTTTTCTCTGACCAGCTGCTGTATCTCGGCCGTGAGTACCCGAAGGGCTCGGTTTATTTCAGAGAGCGTCTGAAGACTGCTTTCATGAAGAATAAAGACGAGACGGACCCGGAGAAGGTCAAGAAGCTGGTGGCCAGGGGAGACTTTGTCATCAAGGAGCTCGAGGCTCTTTATTTCCTCAGAAAGTACAGAACTTTGAAGAAGAGGTATTATGAACCTGAACAGTGATCATACAAAAACAACACTGCTCCCAATGCAAGATTGTATTGTAACCCCACTCAAGAGCACGATCACATCCCAATGCAAACACTCGAAACAGTGTTTCATTTGTGAATATGAAAGTCACATTACAAAGAAAAGCTACTGTAGAAAATAATGGCGCTTAGGAAGCCAAGGCGACAAATGTGTTTTATGTTTCTGTACCAAGCGAGCACCTTGATGTCAGAATGCTGAATCTCAAGTCACTTATTTGAATGTATGTCAACTGCTAGACTTGGGATCATACTTGTGTAAAAACTGAGATTATCAACCCTGAAATGAGAGGAAAATGACATTTCAGAAAGAGCACGCATTGAAAGAATTTTTTTTCTCTGCCCTTACCCCTCCCTCTAGCTCTATTTTCAATATTCCACATCTCAGACATGCTCTCAAGTTGTATTGTATTGTGCTACGTTCTGAAGAGATGATGGATCTCCACTGATTTTATTTCCCTTGCTTGTTTTCCTTCGACAATAACAATCACAATACAGACAGAATCTTAGGTTTTTCATGATGCTGTCTTATTTTGAGATGCTTGCAAGTGCATTTTGTGGAGGGGGAAAAAGGCCTTAATTACCATTAAGATAAATTTCACACTACACCTTTCTGCCATTTCTTTGCAGTCATTTCAGACAGTTGAATCTTTGATGCTGTGTTCAAACATTGATGTCTTCCTAAATTAATGGTTTTATTTGTTTTACCAAAATGTTTTTTGCCCAGGCCCATTCTTGATAACAATAGCCAAATGTGATAAGTCACTCTAAAGTGAGAGGAGTGAGACTTTGGATGTTTTATTTTATTCAATTCGGTGTTGTGTCCTGTATCATGGTTATCAATGTTATTTTTAAATATCAAATATTCTGTTTCTGGGAAACACAAACAATATTTTAAGAGGGTGACGAATATATTCAGTGACTCAAAAATATACTTTCTTACACTACTTCTGCAGCAGTTTTTTTTTTTATTAAAAAAATATTCACACGCTCATAAGCTACACCCACATGGTAACATGGGATCTTTTTTTGTCTAATTCGTCATTGAACTGAATTATTGCATTAGAGCTTTCTAAATGAAGAACTCTGATTGGTTGTACTCAGCGTTGATGGAAAGAACCAAGATCAACAGTTGTGATCCTTAAAAACATGTATAGTTTCCATGATTGTTTTTGGCAGCTTAAGAGTCATATTCAGTTAGTTTTCAAAAGTGGCAAGTTAATAGTTTTGAGCAAAAGCCATATTACATTTTGGGAAAACCAACATATGGTCAGCGGAGACTCATTCAGGTCACATCAACGGCATCGGCACAAACTCTCATTGCAATTTATATTAGTGCTGTTAAGATTACGTTGGTCTAACTGTCATTTCTCCTTCTCGATCGAATGGACAAACTTATGTACAATGTAAATGTTCTGTGTATATTTGTATTTGTAAATACACAGTCAAATTACTTGTCCATCCAAGGTACATGGCTGTGTACCACTGCACTCAAAACTGTACAGATTTTGTAGAATGCTGATATTCTGTGCCATAGTAAATCATTTCAGTCGAATGGGTCTTAGTAGTTGTGATCATTTCAACAAGTACAGCAAACTTTTTGGAACTATTTCATTGTCACTATCACTCTTACTGGTCACCACTAACAGGCAGGCCATCAGTGCATCCAGTCAAAACAGAAGTCGGTGCGCGAAGCACACAAACATTGGACGCTGCCAACACAATACAGGAGGACTTAGCTGAGAGGAGGGGGATTGATGAACCCTCCCCCTCCGCTGTTCCAACGTCACGTCCTCTCAGCCAGCCGGTCCTCTCTCCCAGCTCCCGGGGTTCCAAGGGTGGAGAAGCAAGACACGTCCTGTCGCTGCCCGTTCTTCCACTGGCCCTCTGTCCCACACGTTCGACCCAGCTGGGTGCTTCTCCAGTCCTGGTTCCTCCCGACCCACACTCGCGTCTGGTCCACACTCCTCCAGGGTCCGACTTTGGTCCCATGCTCGCTGCTCTTGGTCTGGAGACCTGCCACACCCACTCTGCTCATTGCCACATCTGTCTCAGCACACATTTCACACTGTACTTACCCGTTCTGTTAGAAGTTTGTAGAGGTGATAGGAAAGCATGTCCTCTTTCTGCAACATAAGCCTTGGATCCACAGTCTGTCTCCTGCCTCCTGAAATATTAAGTAGAAGAAACCAAGAGGCAATGACAGCTAATATCCACAAAAAACACATGTAACCAATGACAATAGGACTTTTATTCACCTGTCAAGAGGCTGACTACCACGCCCACGATTGTGACTGCAACAGCTCCAATGACGATAAAGTAAAGGTAGGAGGGAGAGTGCCAGTATCTGATGGTGAGAAAAAGTCTTTGTAAAAGATTAAGGAATCAGTTCTATTGATAGAAGACTTTTTTCTTTTGTCGGAGGAAAATATATACAAAGTGATCTCAGTCTTGAGAGTTCATAGTATGAACTTTATGCTCAACTATTTGACCTGTGTTATATGAAATTTGATGACAATTACTGAGAGGTCATACAGTGATGATTATAGTTGAAAGCTCTTCACCTCCAGGCCTGAAGCCCTTTCTGTCTTGAGTTTACATGTTCCGTCTTCAGTAATATGTTTTTTTTCCCCAATGGTCCAAAATTATGAATTGGAGGTTATTTGTGAGTCTCATTGTGTTTTCCTTTTGCTTTGGATGGATGAATTTTAATTTTCTTCCCAAATAAAATGGAACACAGTGTGAAGTTTAAAATGCTTAGCCATTGTCCAACTAGTTTCAGCCTACAGTCTATTTTAAGAACTCATGAAACCAAATTTGTCTGGTTATAATTAGATGAAAAAACAAACTGAACAACTCAAGTCAAACATGTACAAAACAAACTTTCTGAACCACACCTATCCCCAGATTCTGCACTGTTCAGTAATATCGCCATATTTAAATTAGTGTGAAGATTTTTGGGGTGACTGTCTAAATGACTGTCTACACTGCACATCGGGCTCAACTGGTTCATTTTCAAAAAGCATAAACTTTGTACAAAGCGTCAAATAACTAACTCCCAGGGAACATCCAGAAACTGTTTAGTAAAAGTGGGGCAGCGTTCAATTAAAGAAGGAACCAAATTTGCACAGGAACATCCATGTGCACACACAATTCTGAAAACCTTTAGTATTTCAGAATGTGCAGTGAGACAGTGGAACAGACGGTCGGGGAGTTCAGGCAATGTCTAACCATGAAGCAGTTCAAACAGCGGTACAAGCAAATAGTGTTCACCGAGTACAGAGAAGAAGAAGGGTGGAATATGCACTTGGTGTTTTCATTGTTACAACCTGTTTGCTAAGGTGCTTGTTTTCTCTGCTTTGCCTTGTGGTTGAGAGTATGTGATTAGTTAAAAAGTTCCTCCTACTCCTTTTTGAACATAAGTTTTCCATTTCAGAGTTTTCTTTCTAGTCACTTATTTTTCTTTGATCAAAATAAAATGAAATGAACAAACAAACAAACAACGCGTCCAAATTTGTCTAACTTTAGTCAATCAATATCCTTATTTCTTGAGGAAGGTCTAAACAGTTGCAAGCAGTGTCAGTGCTCTGGTACACCACACTTACATGCAATAGTTTCCCTGTATCGGGGCTGCTGTGGTGAAATTTGGCGCCGTGGGAAGAGCAGTGGAGGTCCAGTTCAGGTTTGGAGATGTAGTGGTGAGGTTACAGCCCTCAGTGGTCAGCGGCAGAGGTCGGCTCAACTCAGGAGGGGTTGGACACAGGACTTGACCCAAGGCTAGGACCAGGCAAACGATAAACCCTGACACGACACCTGACAGTCCTCCCTGACAAAATATAACAAGTACATTTGAGTGCATGGAAAACCTTGAAACTGCAATCAAATGTAATTTTGTCCGCTCTACTGTTACATGTGTTTGTTTTATGTGGGATTCTTTTGTTTCTGGATTTAGATAATGTTTTAATGCTGCAAGATAGCCTGGTTGCTCTGTAATCCAAGGCCAGAAGAATGAGGTTACAATCTGGACTTTTTGAGTAAGTTTACATGTTCACCTTGTGCCTGCATTAATTTTCTCTAGCTTGAAAAACAACTTGAGCATTGATCATTAAAATACCAATATGTAGACTGTTCCTCAACACCAAGTGTACTCTCAAAGTGTGGGAACATGACTGCTATGTTAATGGAGGCCTGCCCCTCACTTAAAGATCAGCTGATCTCCACTGTTTACCAATAGATATTTTGAGAATGCACTGGATAGATGATAAGTAACCCTGTAGGTATACAGTATGCGGGTTGCAGGTACTTTGATTGCTTTTGTGGCCTTTGGAAGAGGCAGCAGTCCTCTCTCATCTATATTCTCAGTTAGCGTTTTCAAATGTTTTTATCCACAAAATTTAACTTGGATTGGTTGTTCATCAAGTTGAAAAATATTGAAGGTTAAAGAGAAACCTCACTCTCATTTGTGTCCTTGTGAATCAAGAAGGTGGAAGAGATAAACATTTCTGAATTTGCATCTATGTTGACTATTTGGATAAAGTAAGAAAAATTAGGATATACTTACTTTTGCATTGGCAAAAGGACAGAGGATTCCCAAAGAGAACAAGGCGAATAGAGGGCCTCCAACAACTGAAGTTACTATGGTGACTGCCTGTTTAAAATATTTGATAGAAATAAAAGAAGAAAACTTAACAAACTGCCTTTTGTTATATGTTGTAATGCATCTGTATTGTTGATTGCCCATGAGGTATGATGATGTTACCCACCTGTGACATCTGTCCCAGGACTGATGCCAGTCCAGCCATGGTAATGCAAACAACCCCGTAAAATAAAGCTGCAACGACAGTGTATTGATTTAAATCCTGGACAATAAGTTTACGAAAAATTTACAATCGAAATCGAAATTACGAAAAATGTACAAATTTACAATCATTCCTCTGACAAAGCAGTCACCTGAAAAGCAAACAACAACAACAATAGCAAAAATAATTATAATAATAAGGATGAGTATCGTACTCAGTCCTTTGGAGAGGATGGATATGCGTTTCTCAGACATGACAGTGTATGGTTTGATCAGGTCTTCCAGGGTCACTGCAGCAAGTGCATTGATGATGGATGAAACTGTGCTGGAGTTGAAATTACAGCAAATTAATGAATGAATACAACGCTATGAAACCAGACATAAGATTTAAGCTGATCTTTCATAGCTGTTGTTTGGATTTTGGAAACACTCTAAATGATGGTAACTGAAAGAAGGTTCATCAAGATTAAAATTGGGACTAGATACAGCATTTTCGCAAAGGACTTTTGTCTTGATGTCCTGCGTCAAGTGAAAATAATCCCAGAGGAGAGTGTCCAAATCTCAACTCAGCAATTACAATAAAATCATTCTTCCAATGAACTCAGTTTATTATATCTTTTAAATCAGTATCAGTGTTAAAGAAAATCTTAAGGCCTCTTAAGATTTCTGAGTTATTAATTTAGATATCTTTGTGTGGTATTGTCTGAGGAATGCACAGATGGTCCTTGGTCTGCCCTCACTCCTGTGTGCCCTCTGCCGAGTATATCATGGTCTGTTGTCATTCTTTATGGTGATTACTCGACGCTCTCAGTCTCCGCCCTGTTTACGAAGGGAGACAATGTCACCCAGATAGGTAAACTAATGTCATTCCAAGGCCTTGAGCATGTGTGGAAATCAAGCATGCTCGGGAGATAGGGGACTTGAAGATGAGCTCAAGGAAGAACAAGGCAGTCTGTTGTTAGTATGTGTATGTTTCTGTTATGAGTCTGTGTCTGCATGACCTAGGAGATCTCCAAATGTAAGTTTGAATTAAGATCCTTGCATCAAGTCAATGTCTATTCTTCATTCATCCTTCTGGACCTGAGCATCACCGGGGAAGCAACGGAAATTCCACAACAGTCAGTAACTGTGTCACTTTTATATGAGTGAAATATGATCAGTTTATAAAACCTCAGAGAGCCGCTATACACTGCTGAAAAGAAGAGTCCCAAGAGGCCACGTTGGCCTGCCATGATGTATTTCACCAAATATGGCAGCACCTAGAAGAAAAGAATGAGAAGAATTAATGTATATGACTTCTTGGCAGATTGCTACACAAACAAAGTGGTGGTCGTCTCCATTCCAACCGCTTCCCACCTCATCTGGAACTGACACCAGTCCAGCCGTCCACGGGTCGCAGTGCTTATAGATTGAGTATACGCACAATCCAGCAAATATTGCGGACAACAAGATGGCCCAAAGGCCAAACACGTTAATGTACAGAGCCCTGAAGGAAAAAGGTACACAACCCAGAAAAATAGATGAAGTCAACAAATTATTACACAATAAACATGAAGTATCAGTACATGCAGATGATATGATCACAGTTTTCATGATTTTCAGATCAATTACTTGCCGCTCTCTTATTCACTGAAACAGTACAGTGAAGACAAATGACAAAATGTTGAATTCTATCTCTTCAATCACACCTTTTTAGTAAGGAAGTGACTTACAGTCTGGCATGAGTGATGCTCTTACAAGCAGTGTATCTCTGAACCTGAGCAGGTTGGGTCCCATATACAGAAATCCAAGTTATTGTTCCTCCGATGAAAACGGTCCAAAAAGTATGTCTCCTGAAGGGATTTGGGTCAAAGCTGGGGAGACAGTGCCTTCGTCAATGACAAGAGCCTTGAATGAAACCTTCTCCTCAAGCGTTCTCTTCTTCATACTCACTCCCAAGCGTTGAGTCTCCCTCCTTGCTGTGAATCTGTGAGAATGGTGGAGATTCCTCCTTGTATGATCGCAGACCTGATCATGATAGCCAGGTAGCCTGCAAGCATTATTCCAATCTGCACAGATAATAAGTTATGTATAGTATTGCAGTCCCCCGTTGATGTGTGTGGATGAATAAATGTATCTTCAGAATGGAGGTGTTGCTATTGCTGTGCTTTGTGTGTCGCTTTTCATTCAGAAACTTACCTGGAACACATCGGTCCATATCACTGCCTTCAGTCCACCCTGATGCAAACAGCAAAACAGAAGTTGCACATTTAAAAATTCTACTTCAGATCTCTAGCACACCAAATATACTCACGCCTTGATTACTTTTTTCCAAACAGATTGACATTTTCCTTAAAACAGATATAACACCTGATGTAACCTATTGTACAATCTGGGAAAGTTTGAAAGAATTCTTACGGGGTCATATAATCGAATATTGTTCATCTAATAATAAACAAAAGCAAAAATGCTTAAATGAGCTGACGGATCTCATAATCAAACTAAATCAACAACATAATGTTTGAGTTCTGTTTTAATTAACAGGTAAATGCAGGAAAACGTTTTTACAAAAATAATATTTAAAAAAAGAACTCAAGCCTTACGTAGTCAGAACGACAAAATGAACATAATACAAGTAAATCAACAACACTCTGTCACCCCTTCCTCAGACCTATATCACCAAAGGTTGAATTTACAAACAGAATTTAATCTACTTTCAACAAAACAGTCTGAACAAATGATGTTTAAATCATGATGATGATCATGGTATGAGCATTGGGAGAAAGCTTCCAAGATGCTGGCTTAGCAACTACGTAAATCAGAATTTACCCATGTAATTAAAACCCAACTTGAACAAATTACAAAAGAACCAAATGAGATGAACAAGAGTTTTCAGCACTTTCTACTCCAATTAAAAAAATGTGATTAATTGAACAAACCTGAATTTTTGGACTATGTTTTTCTTTTTTCTTTTTTGCCTTTAGTGTCATTATTGATATTATTTTAATCATACTGTTGATAATGTAAACCTTTTTGTTAGTTGTTTCACTTTTTGGTTGTGCCTGTTTGTCATTTTGGTCTAATTTAATTTTCTGTAATCTTTATGTGAGTCTTTTGGGTGGGTCAATATGGGGGGAGAGGGAATATATACCTTTACGAATTAATATATTGTTCATGTTATATCATTGAAAAAAAGGAAAATAAAGTTTTAAAAAATTCTACTTCACATAAACAAACAAAAAAAGAACACCAATGAGTAATGAAAAATATGCAGGAAAAAAACAGAAACAGAAAAAGTTTCCAAGATATGTGGACAATTACAGTTACATACACATACATTTTGTTTTGCCATGCAAACTCATCTTTTGTCCTTATTTTTTCCACTAACCAGTGTGCAGTAAAGAATACAGATGCTGGCAGTCGAGATAATTCCAATCCACAGATTCATATCAGTAACTGGAGAGAGAGATCAGAGTCACTGCTGTTTTTAAATGTAGTTATGAGGCAACTTTAAGTCAGCTGCAGTGTCTCGAAAGTTGCATGACATACGTTGGCTTAAAGCCAGAGCGGGAGCATAAATGACAAATCCAGAATAGAGGACCTGTGACAAAAAAAGAAAGAAAGAAGATCAAAGCATGAATGGAAAAAAGATCCAAGCTTAGTTATCACACATTATGTTCACTAAATTCTTTCTCACATTTTGGACAATATAAGTCACTGTTCCAAGCAGACGGGTCGCTCTGTTGAAACGTAACTCCAGATACTGAGCAAGAGCAACACATCAGAGGAAATACATTGTTAATACTACAATTACTGAATCTAAACGAGTCTTTAGACCTGCCTTGATTTGTAATTTGTGCTTTTGTAACATGATGGATCCTCCACTGTGCTGCACTATGCAGTTAATAGAAAGCAGCTTTACATAAAACTCACTGAAAAAATGTCATCATATTCACCATGCACACTTTATATAGACTACCTTAAACATGTTATAAATATACTCCACTTAAACAAATGCTCAATTTTCTTCATGAAATTTGCATTGAAAATATTCGAAAACAGATGTGAACTGACAAATGCACACTCACCGTATAAATGCTGTTGAGTTCCAGCTTATAGAAAACTGGGAGGAAGGTCTCAGATGATATTGAAACAGCAAATATGTAAGAAAAACACATAAAGCCAAGGGCAGATCCATAGAGATATACCTACAAGCATCACAAGAATAGAATTTCAGTTAGTTTGTTATGAAACACAAGATGTAATTATATCAATGAACAAAAAATTTGAATATGATGTTTTGTTTCAAGCAAATGTCTTTGATTGCTGTAAATTAAAAAAAAAAAAAAACTGAGCAGTGTTATTTCACTTTATAGCAAATTCAAATTACTTGACTTGTTCAGTATTTTGATGCCTTTGAAAAAGAAAATAACAGAAAGCAAAAAAACAAACAAACTGAAAACCATATCCATCCATCCATCCATTTTCTGCTGCTTATCCGGGGCCGGGTCGCGGAGGCAGCAGTCTGAGCAGAGTTGCCCAGACTTCCCTCGCCCCAGACACTTCCTCCAGCTCTTCCGGTGGCACCCCAAGGCGTTCCCAGGCCAGCCGAGAGACATAGTCCCTCCAGCGAGTCCTAGGTCTGCCCCGAGGCCTCCTACCAGAAGGGCATGCCCGGAACACCTCCCTGGGGAGGCGTCTGGGGGGCATCTGAAACAGGTGCCCAAGCCATTTCAGCTGGCTCCTCTCGATGTGGAGGAGCAGCGGCTCTACGCCGAGCTCCTCCCTATATATGCAAACTATATTTTATACTTAAACCAGTTTTGTCTTAAGCGTCTCTCTCTACAGTTGTGCAATTAAAAAAAATTGGAAGAAACCTCAACAATGAGCTCCAGTATTGTAGTTGTAGAAGAAGAAAAAGGGTCTATAACTTGAAGGCTGCTGTCGCCTTACCTCAGCTGGGACTGATATCAGTGTAACAGACGACATGAAGCTGGCGGTCAAGGACATGGACACAGGCAGGGCGTTCATTTTTCTGCCCCCCGTCAAGAAGTCACTGGAGTTTCTCGATCCCCTCAAGGTCCAGCAGGAATAAAGCCCGATGGCCGCAGAGATGGCGAGCATGAAAGCAAACACCACATAGTCTGCGACCTCAAAGGAACTCACAGAGGCCTCTGACATTTTGATGGATTCCACTGGAGCTCCTTCCCAACGATCCACTGGAAACCTTTTGACAACAGCCTTCTTTCTATCGCTAAGATAAAACTGTGGCATATGAAGTGGAACAGTGGGGACTGTCCCCGAGTGTTACATACTTGAGCAGAGCAGAGCTTGGCTGGAAGTTTCTTGTCTTTCCACCAGAAAAGTTAATATCTGAATTCATAAACCTAGTTCAGGTACAGCATGTCGCAATATTAAAGTTGAAAGCTGAAGTATTATTACAGGCCAGAGGTAATGTTTGTATGAGACTGACTGTGCCAGGATATCTGTACTGCCATGAAACACTGAAATCCTGTGTGAGTAACCTAGAAGTGTTGCCATTAGATTAGCATTAAACACAAAGACATGTTTATTATGTTTATGCATAAGTTGAGTTCATGTGAGGTTCCTGTGGAGTTTCTCATCCACTTCAACATAGAAAAAAGCCAAATTAGTGTTGCCACAGTTCTTCTGTCTGTCGTTGGTGAGGAGAAGTTTCCCCCTTCCCCCTGTGACCTGGGAGGGATAGAGAATATTTAATTGAGAGAAACTCTGGACCAAACATCCCAAGGTCAATTATTTTGTACTAATCCCACACTTGGCAGACCTTCTATTTCAGGACATCATAGAAAATAGAGATGACGTATGGATGCATTTGTTACAAAATGTAACAAATATAAAAACTGTTCTTCAACTTCACAAGTCATCTCAAAGTGCCTACTTAAATACTAGTCTACAATACACTGTAAAGCAGAGGTGTCAAACTCATTTTAGTTCACCTACAGTCCAATTTCATCTTCACTTGGCCTGACCGGCAAAATAGTGTCATAATAACCTTTACATTAAAACTTTCAAGTTTATCTTAGTTATGGCGGAGAGTATATGTGATCAAAATGTTTATATTTTCACAAAATTAAACAATTATTTCCCAGAGCAACCCAGATCTCAACATAAAGCCAAATTCATTGAAACTTTCTCGTGCAAAATATATTTAAATGTTTAAAATACTTCTCCTTTAGCTGCTACCTTATGCCTTTTTTGTCAATAAAGTGAGCAATGAGTTAGCCACATGAGAGAACCCTGAGAGCTGAAAGGTCTGTCTCCCATCCTACTTTCAGAAAACCTGTGACTTTGGACATTTTATTTTATTCAATTCTATTAGAAGAATGGAAGAATCATACTTTATTAATTATTTCTTTATTTATATATCTTGAATCAAAGGACACTGTGATTTAAAATATCAAATATTCTATTTTCGGTTCAGGTGTTTCCAAAACTGAGTCTCGGAGGGTGACATGGTTCTTTGAGCGACAGACTATCTCTCCACCCAGTTACATATTTCATATGTATGACCCCTGCTGCTTGTCAGGGTATATGGATATTTCTTTAAGACACTCAGGCATGCCCGGTCAGGCCCCACAGGTTACCTATAAAGCACCTGTATGTGTGTGAAATCAGTGATTGTTTGATCGCAGCTCAGTCAGGGTGCAGTGTGTCAATCCACATTGTAGGACAACTCGTCCACAGACAATGAGTCCACAAAACTACAACCCCCGGACAAGTCATCCACGTATGAGGTTTCAGAATATTTTGGAGAAAATAAATCCTGCACAATCATATGGCTCGGTTTGCGCACACTTAAGTTAGTTAATATTTCTGTGTAAAATATAACAATCTTAAATTAAAGGTAAGGTGTTAGATCTGAGCACAGACTGTTACAAACCAGTGAACGTTAACAATAAATATACAATAATCACCATGTGTCATGTGTCATGACCTTGAATTTCCATCAGAGGGAGGCAGACATCAGGTTCAGTGCAATGACCGACGCGGCCACTGGGGGCTTTTGGCTCTCTCTTTCTGGGACAGCATGATGCCACTGGGCTTCGTGCACTGCCACTGCCACTGCCACTGACACTGACACTGGTCTGACTGCCGCATCAACATGATTGCCTTTCACTAACTACTTTAGGAAGCCTTCTAATACCTTCTAACACCTTTCCTTAAAAATGTGACGTCGCCAATGGTGTTAAGTGAAAGTGAAAGTGATAAGGAATTTGGAGGGACATTTTGGACGTACTCTGTGTCTCCGGTTGCATCAAAAGGGGGGTAGGCGGATAGTTATGTCATGATTTGTGCCGTCATGTTTTCTCCCAGGATTCTGATTGACGATCATGGCTTTATGCTTCTCGCTACACTGCCCCCTACAGGTTTGGCAGGCTCATAGCAGCTCTGAACCATATGCGATCTGTGTAAATTAAGATTATTTTTTTTTAATGCAGAGAGGGAAATATCAGGGTTTTTAAAAAAAATCCGGGTATGTGGGCTCAGAGAAAAATCAGAGTTTTTTTTAAATATCTGGGTATGTGTAAACGAGACCTCACTCACTTGTGGCTCGTGTCTGCTGGTAACAAAAGTCGTCCGTCGGCCAATTCTGATATGGAGTTGGAGGGAGGGAGACACTAGTGGTTACAGAATTGTGGCAGTTTATTCCTCTTTTTAACACAGGCTGGACTAAAACTTTCACACCCGCAGTATAACACCAAAACTTGCCACGACTTCACCTCCCACAGTGCACTTGTCATTTAAAGTGGCACTGAGCATGTAACACAAGCGAGAAACTAAAACTGAGTATTGATCTCATTGCACTGGTATCATTCAGTTGGTATCGATATTATCGACATTTGGATCAATCTGGTCATCACTAACAGGCAGGCCATAAGTGCATTCAGTCAAAACAGAAGTCGGTGCGCGAAGCACACAAATATTGGATGCTGCCAACACAATACAGGAGGACTTAGCTGAGAGGAGGGGGATTGATGAACCCTCCCCCTCCGCTGTTCCAACGTCACGTCCTCTCAGCCAGCCGGTCCTCTCTCCCAGCTCCCGGGGTTCCAAGGGTGGAGAAGCAAGACACGTCCTGTCGCTGCCCGTTCTTCCACTGGCCCTCTGTCCCACACGTTCGACCCAGCTGGGTGCTTCTCCAGTCCTGGTTCCTCCCGACCCACACTCGCGTCTGGTCCACACTCCTCCAGGGTCCAACTTTGGTCCCATGCTCGCTGCTCTTGGTCTGGAGACCTGCCAGACCCACTCTGCTCATTGCCACACCAGTCTCAGCACATATTTCTGCTGCACTTACCCGTTCTGTTAGAAGTTTGTAGAGGTGATAGGAAAGCATGTCCTCTTTCTGCAACATAAGCCTTGGATCCACGGTCTGTCTCCTGCCTCCTGAAATATTAAGTAGAAGAAACCAAAAGGCAATGACAGCTCATATCCACAAAAAACACATGTAACCAATGAACATAAGACTTTTATTCACCTGTCAAGAGGCTGACTACCACGCCCACGATTATGACTGCAGCAGCTCCAATGATGAAAAAGTAAAGGTAGGAGGGAGAGTGCCAGTATCTGATGGTGAGAAAAAGTCTTTGTAAAAGATCAAGGAATCAGTTCTATTGATAGAAGACTTTTTTCTCTTTTGACTGAGGAAAATATATACAAAGTGATCTCAGTCTTGAGATGTCATAGTATGAACTTTATAATCAACTCAATGACCTTTGTTATTTAAAATTTTATGACAATTGCTGAGAGGTCATACAGTGATGATTATAGTTGAAAGCTCTTCACCTCCAGGCTTGAGGCCCTTTCTGTTCGGAGTTTGCATGTTCCGTCTTCAGTAATGTGTTTATTTTTCCCCACAGTCCAAAATTTTTAATTTGGGGTTATTTGTGAATGTGAGTATATATACAGTAGAACCCCTGAGGAGTGGACCCGGTAAGAGCGAACAGCCTGCACTGAGTGGACACGTCAATGTGCACGGTCACATTTTTAACTGTTAACACACAGTGATGTGGGGGCAACCTGCCAAACACGGACAACGGACAGATACTAGAATGACCAAATTACTTGGGCTGACCAGATTATTGGAATATTCAGGCCGCCGGTGCGACACGATTGCATCCAAACTGCACTCCTGGTTCACTTCCAGGCACGTTCCATAACATGACATAACAATCCCGAAACTATCTCAACTTCAGCTACCCAGCTTTCTCCACCTTTCCTCAAGTAGTTTATGTTTCACTTCAGGAGTTTTGAGCTGTCTGGCTGTTTATTTGCTTTTAAATTGTGACTCTTCAGATGGGGAGATGGAGGATCTCCTCACACAAGCGTCCAGTAGGCTCTGGTGCATGTGTTGTCGACACAAACAGATCTCGCATTCAGCCGCAGAGAGTCGAAGTAGACCCTAGTGCACAGGATGGATGACGATTTTGATGTCACGTGTACTCTGCGCAAATGAAAGTTTTACTTTGCCTTAACAGAAGAGAACATAAGGCCTGTGGGCCAAAACCGACCAAGAAGCTCCAATCTGGTCCCACCAGAATGTTTCATTAAAATTGACTTTAGGTTGAAATTGTACTCATTTTCACTACTAACTGTACTAACTGTTTGATCAATTTTAGAATGTGGAGTAAGACAGTGGAACAGAAGCAGTCATGAAGCAGTTCAAACGGCGGCACAAGCAAATGGTTTTTCAATTCAGTGTATTCATAGTGGTCACTGTTTTCTTTCATTTATTATCTTTGAAATAAAATGTAACGAACGACCCGTCCCAATTTTGCTCAACTTTAGTCAATCAGTATCCTTTTTTCTTGAGGAAGGTCTAAACAGTTGCAAGCAGTGTCAGTGCTCTGGTACACCACACTTACATGCAATAGTTTCCCTGTATCGGGGCTGCTGTGGTGGAATTTGGCGCCGTGGGAAGAGCAGTGGAGGTCCAGTTCAGGTTTGGAGATGTAGTGGTGAGGTTACAGCCCTCAGTGGTCAGCGGCAGAGGTCGGCTCAACTCAGGAGGGGTTGGACACAGAAGTTGACCCAAGGCTAGGACCAGGCAAACGATAAACCCTGACACGACACCTGACAGTCCTCCCTGACAAAAAATAAAAAATTACATTTGAGGGCATGGATACAGAAGTGTATTGCATTCACCTGAAAAAATATAAAATGACTCAGTTTTTCTGAAGTCATTTTATATTCCAAACTCCCAATGACCTGAATAATAACACAATTTCAAGAAAAGTCACAAACCCGGGGATGTTTTATTCATTCAGGGCGCTATGTGCATTTTGATAAGCACAAAAAGTAAACATAATCTCTCATCTATATTCTCAGTTAGAATTATAAAATGTTTTTATCCACAAACTTTAGCTTGGATTGGTTGTACATCAAGTTGAAAAATATTCAAGGTTAAAGACAAACCTCACTCTCATTGTGTTCGTGGGAATCAAGAAGGTGGAAGAGATAAACATTTCTGAATTTGCATCTATGTTGACTATTTGGATAAAGTAAGAAAAATTAGGATATACTTACTTTTGCATTGGCAAAAGGACAGAGGATTCCCAAAGAGAACAAGGCGAATAGAGGGCCTCCAACAACTGAAGTTACTATGGTGACTGCCTGTTTAAAATATTAGATATACATAAAAAAGAAGAAAACTTAACAAACTGCCTTTTGTTATAATATGTTGTAATGCATCTCTATGGTTGATTGCCCATGAGGTATGATGATATTATACCTGTGACATCTGTCCCAGGACTGATGCCAGTCCAGCCATGGCAATGCAAACAACCCCGTAAAATAAAGCTGCAACAAAATTGTATTGATTTTAATCCTGGGCAATCACATAAATAATCATTCATCTGACAAAGCAGTAACCTGAAAAGATACTACTACTACTACTACTACTACTACTACGAATAATAATAATAATAATAATAAAATTAATAATAATAATAATAATAATAATAATAATAATTAGGACAAGCATCGTACTCAGTCCTTTGGAGAGGATGGATGTGCGTTTCTCAGACATGACAGTGTATGGTTTGATCAGGTCTTCCAGGGTCACTGAAGCAAGTGCATTGATGATGGATGAAACTGTGCTGGAGTTGAAATGACAGCAAATGAAAGAATGAATACAGAGTGAATAAACAAGGTTACCACAACTGGATTTCATCATGATCAGGCCAAATTAATGGTAGGTGTTGGTTTCACCAGTCCCATAGATAAGGCCCATCTGCACCAGAGGAAGCCAGACATAAGATTTAAGTTGATCTTTTATGGCTGTTGTTTGTATTTTGGAAACACTCTAAATGATGGTAACTGAAAGAAGGTTAATTAAGATTAAAATTGGGACTAAATACAACATTTTCTCAAAGAACTTTCGTATTCATGTCCTGTGTAAAGTCAAAAGTAATCCCAGAGGAGAGTGTCCAACCCTCAACTCAGCAATTACAATAAAATCGTTCTTCTGATGACCTCAGCTTATTATATCTCATGAATCATTATCAGTGTCTGTAACTGCGTCGCTTTTATATAAGTGAAATATGATCAGTTTATAAAACCTCAGAGAGCCGCTATATACTGCTGAAAAGAAGAGTCCCAAGAGGCCATGTTGGCCTGCCATGATGTATTTCACCAAATATGGCAGCACCTAGAAGAAAAGGATGAGAAGAATTAATGTGTATGGCTTCTTGGAAGATTGCTACACAAACAAAATGGTGGTCGTCTCCATTCCAACTGCTTCCCACCTCATCTGGAACTGACACCAGTCCAGCCGTCCACGGGTCGCAGTGCTTATAGATTGAGTATACGCACAATCCAGCAAACATTGCAGACAACAAGATGGCCCAAAGGCCTAACAGGTTAATGTGCAGAGCCCTGAAGGAAAAAGGTACACAACCAAGAAAAATAGATGAAGTCAACAAATTATTACACAATAAACATGAAGTATCAGTACATGCCGATGATATGATCACAGTTTTCATGATTTTCACATCAATTATTTGCCGCTCTCTTATTCATTCATATATTACATTGAAGACAAATGAACTTTGTCTCTTCAATCACACTTTTTAGTAAGGAGGTGACTTACAGTCTGGCATGAGTGATGCTCTTACAAGCAGTGTATCTCTGAACCTGAGATGGTTGGGTCCCATATACAGAAATCCAACCTATTGTGCCTCCAATTAAAATTGTCCAAAAAGTATGTCTCCTGAAGGGATTTGGGTCAAAGCTGGGGAGACAGTGCCTTCGTCAATGACAAGAGCCTTGAATGAAACCTCCTCCTCAAGCGTTCTCTTCTTCATACTCACTCCCAAGCGTTGAGTCTCCCTCCTTGCTGTGAATCTGTGAGAATGGTGGAGATTCCTCCTTGTATGATCGCAGACCTGATCATGATAGCCAGGTAGCCTGCAAGCATTATTCCAATCTGCACAGATAATAAGTTATGTTTAGTATTGCAGTCCCCCGTTGATGTGTGTGGATGAATAAATGTAAGAGGTGTTGCTATTGTTGTTCTTTGTCTGTCGCTTTTCATTCAGAAACTTACCTGGAACACATCGGTCCATATCACTGCCTTCAGTCCACCCTAATGCAAACAACAATACAGAAGTTGCACATTTAAACGTTCTATTTCAGACATTAAGAAAAGTAAATACAAACAGAAAATCCTTCCAAAAAAATACACTTTAAAAAAAAACACAATTTCTCTTTTGTCTCTGTAATCTGTACTTTTTTAATGTTGGTCTGAGAAATGTGCTATGGAGTAAATATGTCATCCAAGCAAACTGAATTGAATTGGACTGATGGTGATTTTTGGTTGTTGTTTGTTTTAAAACAGTATAGATTTTAATGGCTGTTATAAAAAATGTGGTTATCTGATGTTGTTACTTTACTTTTTGAAAAATTTTTGTGTTTTTCTTTCCAATGCCTGCACATAATCTTTTTGACAACTCCAAACAGCTCTCCGATGAAGTTGTATTTGACTTGTCTCCTTGCCGCAAGATTATTCAATACTTTTTGAATCTTCAAATTCTCCCGATTCACCACATTCCTGCCAGATTAATGAAAGGGACAAAGCGCAACGGTGTAGAGCACACATTAGTTTGCAACACCGCGGAACAATAATGCTGACTGTGCGTAGCGACTCCTGATGATCCGCCACCATTACCTGCTTTTACTTGTAACGCATGATAAGGTCGCGACTGTCAGTGACGATACCTCGGCACTGCATCATAGATTTCAGGTCAAAATCATGATCTGTGGTCAGGAATTAAAACTTCATCAACCATATTAATTGCGCTTTAAAAAATTAAAATAAAAATAATAAATAAATAAATAAATGTATATATATATATATATATATATATATATCAACTCAGCATGAAACAAAACGATGATGCGCTGTTGTGCTCACTTGTGCCAATGCCGACATATCATAGACACGGAGGGTTTGTATCATTATGTTTTCGAGATCTGTTTTGCGGCTGTGGGATCTTGGAGGATAGTTGGCATTAAAGCTGGCGGCATGCAGAAAGTTAAAGTGATGATCCACTTTGCTGACAGCTCCGGTCTGCATGCAGATCAAACATGGGCCAGTAGTACAACGCTAAACTGTTCAGTCCAGTCAGAGTTCAACTGACACTTTTCCTGCTCGACTTTTTCACGCTGAATATTCGTTTCTTTGTTTTTAATTTTGACTCACTGTTGGATGACTTGTGTTTTCGCAGGTCATAAAAATGAAATCTGTGGACGTCCGAGCAGGGTACGACAACGTAATTACGTCCGAAGCGCTCAGACTCTGGCTTGGACAACGGTGTGGGATGACGATTAAAAATGTAGAGCAGCGCATTTTTTACCCACAAATCACACTTTATTTCACGTTGATGTGCAGCTAATGGGTCGTTGCGGGCCAGACAGGTGGCTCCCGCGGGCCGCCTATTGAGGACCCCTGCTATAGGATCTTTTTTTTATGAGGTGTTTGATTTTCAAGGACCCCTTGCAATTACACCACGGATCACTCGGTGTCTGCAGACCCTGGGTTGAGAATCACTGATCCAGATGGCTGTGGATCAAATGGGACAAACCGTGGATTCATTCTTCTTGGACACAGGATGGGAACTGATCACTCCTGATTGGGTCGCCTAGGTAAGGGTATCTGAAGCTGAAAGACCTGAAACACCCAATGAACCTAGGTACAATCACTGATGATGTGTCCGAGTGCAACTCGAGATGTATCCTACAGTCAGATCTTCACTCCTCCTTCCACCTCACCACATATATATATATCTAAATATCCATGAACAAGTACCATGCAAATTCATCTTTTGTTCTTATTTTTTCCACTAACCAGTGTGCAGTAAAGAATACAGATGCTGGCAGTCGAGAGAATTCCAATCCACAGATTCATATCAGTAACTGGAGAGAGAGATCAGAGTCACTGCTGTGTTTAAATGTAGTTATGAGGCAACTTTAAGTCAGCTGCAGTGTCTTGAAAGTTGCATGACATACGTTGGCTTAAAGCCAGAGCTGGAGCATAAATGACAAATCCAGAAAAGAGGACCTGTGACAAAAAAAGAAGGAAGATCAAAGCATGAATGAAAAAAAGACCCAAGCCTGGTTCTGATACATTGTGTTCACTAAATTCTTTCTTACATTTTGGACAATATAAGTCACTGTTCCAAGCAGACGGGTCGCTCTGTTGAAACGTAACTCCAGATACTGAGCAAGAGCAACACATCAGAGGAAATACATTGTTAATACTACAATTACTGAATCTAAATCTTTATAACCACCTCAATTCATTATTTGTGCTTTTGTAACTTGATGGATCCTCCACTGTGCTGAACTACACAATTTTCTAGAAATTAGCTTTATATAAAACTCACTCAAAATACTACATCTATATTCACTATGCACATTTACTTTATATAGACTACCTTAAACATGTTATAAATACACTCCACTGAAGCAAATGCTCAATTCTCTTGATAGTATTTGCAAAATACAAATGGACACTCACTGTATAAATGCTGTTGAGCTCCAGCCTATAGAAAACTGGGAGGAAGGTCTCAGATGATATTAAAACAGCAAATAAGTAAGAAAAACACAAAAGGCCATAGGCAGATCCATAAAGGTATACCTACAAGCATAAAAAGAATCAAGTGTCAGTTAGTTTGTTTTGAAACTGGTTAATACGAGATGTAATAAAACAATGAACAGAAATCTAGAACTTGCAGTTTTGTTTCAAGCAACTATCTTTACTTGCCTTTTAAAGCTCGCTGGAAATAAAAAAAAAAACTTGTTTTTTCAATTTGTTGCAAATTTAAATTACATGACTTGTTCCGGATTTTGTGGTCTTTGGAAAAGAAAGTAACAGAAAGCAAAAAAAAAAAAAACAACCTGAAAACTATATTTCATACATAAACCAGTTTTCCCTTAAGCGTCTCTCTCTACAGTTGTGAAATTGAAAAAAATTGGAAGAAACCTCAACAATGAGCTCCAGTATTGTAGTTGTAGAAGAAGAAAAAGGGTCTATAACTTGAAGGCTGCTGTCGCCTTACCTCAGCTGGGACTGATATCAGTGTAACAGACGTCATGAAGGTGGCAGTCAAGGACATGGACACAGGCAGGGCGTTCATTTTTCTGCCCCCCGTCAAGAAGTCACTGGAGTTTCTCGATCCCCTCAAGGTCCAGCAGGAGTAAAGACCGATGGCCGCAGAGATGGCGAGCATGAAAGCAAACACCACATAGTCTGTGATCTCAAAGGAACTCACAGAGGCCTCTGACATTTTGATGGATTCCACTGGAGCTCCTTCCCAACGATCCACTGGAAACCTTTTGACAACGGCCTTCTTTCTATCGCTAAGATAAAACCGTGGCACATGAAGTGGAACAGCGGGGACTGTCCCCTAGTGTGGGGACAGTGTTACAAACTCGAGCTCTGCTCTGCTCAAGTTTGCAACACTGTCCCCTTGTGTTGCAAGGAGACAGTGTTACAGGGCAAAGCAGAACTCAGCTGGACGTTTCTTGTCTTACTACCAGAAAAGTTATTAAATTGATATGATTTGAATTTACAAGCGTAGTTCAGGTACGGCATGTCACAAGATTAAAGCTGAAAAATGAGGCTTTATTACAGTGTAGAGGTAATGTTTGTGTGAGACTGGCTGTGCCAGGATATCTGTGCTGCCATGAAACACTGAAATCCTATGTGAGTAAACTAGAAGTGTTGCCATTAGATTGTTATTAAACACAAAGCTATGTTTATTATGTTTATTCAGAAAGTTTTAACACAGACATGAGTTGAGTTCATGGGATGTTCCTGTGGAGGCTCTCATCCAGCTCAACACTGGAAAAAAACAAAAACAAATTAGTGTTGCCACAGTTCTTCTGTTTGTTGTGGGTGAAGAGGAGTTTCCCCTTTCCCCCTGTGACCTGGGAGGGATAGAGAATGTTTGAGAGAGATGTTTCTTTGTACTAATCCCACACTTGTCAGACCTCCTATTTCAGGATATAATAGAAAATAGAGAAGATGTATGGATGGATTTGTGTTACAAAATGTAACAAAGATGTTTACTATAACTTCACATTTCTCGAAGTGTCTCGAAGTGCCTACATAATTACTTTTTTTTCAATAAACTGTAAAGCAGAGGTTTCCTCGTTACTGGGCCTGACTGGCAAAATAGTACCATAATAACCTTTAGAGTGAAACTGTCAAGTTTATCTTAGTTATGGTGGAGAGTATATGTGATGAAAACAATTATTTTCCAAAGTGACTCAGATCTCAACGCAAAGCCAAATTCTATTGAAACCTTCTCATGCAAAATACAGTTAAATGTTTAAAACACCTTTCCTTTAGCTGTTACCTTGTGCTTTTTTTTTTTTTTTTTTTTTTTTTTTTAATAAACTGAGCAATGAATTAGCCCTGGAAGAAAAAAGTGCATTGTTATAATCCCAAATATTTTTTAAAGCATCCATGTCCTCCATTCTAGAATAATACCTTTGCTGGATGAGAATCTGAGCTCTCACAAGACTCTTTAACAGCAGTAAGGTGTCACAGCCTTGTTCCTCACTAATCTTTTTCTTTCTACTCAGGTAGATTGCCATTTCTGCCGATCCAAAGATAAAATTCAGCAACCTCTTCTCTTTCTTCTTATAAGAAAAGCCAATAATAAACATTTGTTGTGTGAAGTGTTTCTTGAAAAGACTCACTAAGGTGCTGAGTGCTTTGAACAGTGGCGTCAATCTGGAACAGTGGGCAAAGCACTGATAAACAATTTCTTTAATGGAACAGAAAGGACAACTATTTGAAACAGTGGGGTTAATAGGTGACACAAATTCCTGCTAAAATTCCAAGTAAAACAAGCCAGTGCAAATCTCCAATATTTTTTGTCAATGGTGGTTTATATAGTACACCCTAAGCTGATTTTATGTCTGGTTTCTCTTTCAGAAAGCCCCTCCACCTTGTGCCTGCTCTGTGTTTTTGTTTTTGTTTATTCAAGGCCTTGACACAGGTCTGGTAAAGACCTTTCCCATTCACAGAGCCCAATGACACCCACACTTTATCACCGATCAGAGGGCCCATGTTAACACATTCTGGAAGGTTTTGTCTGATCATCAGCCTGGGGAAAGAATCGGAAACATAAAGTGTCATTTGTCCATTGAACCAGAGCTGCAGGAGCGTGCTGTCCTCCTTCGAAAATGCCTTCCTGAATTTCTCAAATATACTCCTGACATCTAGGACAGATCGAACTCTGCCAGGGCTTCAGCGTTGTCCAGTCAAACTCCAGCCAGCATCAGCAGATGATGAACAGTTGTAATTCCTCTCTGTAAAAAAGTTGATGACAGCAACAGCACATCTTTCCATGGAGTTCCCAGTCGTGCCCGTTGGAGTATGGGTCCTCTCAGCAGCCAACGCAGGGATGTAGTGGAGTCCGGCCTCCATCAGCCTCCACACTTTTACCACATTGGCATAAAAAGGTGACTAACATTTTATATTGAGGTTGGAACAATCAAAAGGAAAACATTTTTTTGTTACAACCCAAGTTAGCAACCCGGCCAAAAATAAAATCTGCAACCAGCCTCCAGGTAAAAACTGAGAGCCATAAAAGTAACTATGTAAAAACTGTAATCTAAAAGTTACCTTTCTGCTGAACAGATGAACCAGTCCCTGACCTCCTGCTTCTTTTGGTAAAAACAAAACAGTTTGAGGTATCCAGTGAAGTTTATCCCAAGAAAATCAACAATAAAACTCTGCATTTTCCTCAACAGTTCTTGTGGGGTTCAAACACTGCCAGACGGTGTCACAATGTGGAGGCCACCAGATTATTGAGTATAAGTGTGCTGTACTGTAGGACATCCTGGGTAAAAGCCAGTGCCATATTTTTTAACCTTCCTTCCATCTTCACCGCAGCTCCCTGAAGGGATGATAAGTAATATGCTTAAACTGAGCCACAATGCTGATCTAAGTTTGAGCAACAGAATAGTGCCTGAACCAGGGAGTCATCAAAACATCCATATCAGTTACGTGAAACACCTGCAAGGAGACACTTCCTAGGGAGTCCTTGAGATAAGAATGACTGAAGAATTTTAGACTCATTATTTTTCCTCTTCGCTTCTCCCGACACAACATCTCACACACACAGTTTCATCAAGCATGCAACGTCTGATTTTGCTTAGAAAAAGATGACAAAACCAAATTGACCAATTGCGAAACGACCAACCCAATGAATATCTTCATCATCGGCTGTAACAAATAATAATGTCATCTGCATATACAGAAAGACATTAAGGAAAAATTCCTCCCTCAATTTTACTCCTTTCAATTCACTTCTGATTTTGATCAACATTGGTTCAATAGCTAAAGAGTATAGCATGCCAGACATTGCACACCTCTGCCTAATGCCCCTCTCCGCAGAGAAAGGAGCACATAAACCACCACTGACCTTCAATATACATTCAGTGTCACAGTAGTAGAGAGTCTTTATCAAAAAACATTAAGTCTCCCAAAGGGACTGGTGCTCCACCCTGTCAAAAGCCTTTTCTTGGTCCAAAGAAATCAGACCAAATTTTATACCCAATAATCCAGAGACTTCCTAATAATCATGAATTAGGGATATGTTGTCCCGCATTGATCTGCCAGGGATACAATATGGCTGATCAATATGAACCTGCTCCGTCACCTTCTTCAGCCGATTTGAAAGCATTTTTAACAACAGTTTTATATTCAGCACCCAATAGGCTCGCAGGCCTCCATTTCTTGATTTCACAGAGGTCCCCTTTCTTTGGTAAGAGAGTGAGGACTGCTCTTTGACAGCTGTATGTTTTAAACTGTGTCTGAGGACTTCCAGGAGATCCGAACCAAGCGTGGACTAAAAGGCTTTATAAAGGTCCACAGGGAGACCATCGATGCCGAGAGCCTTGCCGCTCTCCATGCTGTACAGCTATATATCCAATTTTTGGTACTGTTTTACTGTTAAGTTTTTTATTTGTGTCATATTTGTTTTGTGCGGCAACTCATATCAAGTCTGAGAAAGTGGGAAGTGAGAAGTTTTAAACCTACATTTTTATTGTTATATCCCTGTTGGCCAAAGCAGGCCTGCGAGAGGCTCCAACATTACATTTTTGAAAGAAATCTCTTTAGAGTAGCAGACACAATACAACATTACAAAGTGTGTTTGACAACCTTAATGTAGATGATGAGGACTGTGCATGTTTGACCTTAATACAACTGAAAACAAGAGGTACAATTGATAGTTTTATTTTTATTTTTGAAAAACGTATTTAAACGCTTTATTCAAACCAGAAACATGTAAACATCAGACATTATGTTATGTTTCAGCTGTTAAAGCGGGTTGTTGCTCAATTGGAAGATTTCAAGTTTGATCGCCCATCTGGCCATATGTCAACGTGTCACTTGAGCAAAACACTGAACCCTCAAACTGCTCCTGGTGGATGACTTGTGGGGAATTGCCATATAAGTTAAATGCATTCAATTTAAAACCGCTTTTCAATAAATAACCTGAAAGTACCATACATAGTGGTGCATTAATGAGTAACTAGAAAAGTGGGGAATGTTCTACTTCACAGATGGGTAAACCGTCTGAATGAGAGCTCAGGGAAAAACACAATAGTGAGAAAAAGCTTTGTTCTAACAGTTCAATATCATAGTCAGCTGAAGAGAAAATAGCCAGACTTCAGAAATCTATTAAAATTGACTTTATAAGCAACAGTTCGTGTGTTTTCTGGCTTGGAGAGGGGATGTATGGTGTTCTATAAACATGTTATGCGCCTCCAGTTAAATTTGATTTGGTAAAACAACAAAAATGACAAAAAATGGCTCATTTGCTCATAAAGGTTGCAGACGTCAGGGCTTGACCTCCAAATATTCACACTTGTTTGTCTTTCCATGGGCTTGTCAAAATAAAATGTTCATGTGTCAAAGAAAACCAAAGAACTTTAAAGGTTCTGCACGTTTCTGAAAGTGGCTTTGTTCATCCGTGTTGCTGTGAGGTGAAAGGTGCTCGCCATTACACATCCACTTCCTATTCCTTCTTTGGGATAACATTAAAAAAAAAGGTATTTTCAGTCAAATTGTTAAAATCGCGTTTCAAGTTTTTCATTAGTGTGCACTGGGTCAGGCTGTTTCTTGCTTTGGATCTAAGGAAGGAACCACAAAGCAGAAGTCAGAGACAGTAATACATTTCTTGGTTTGTTGGATTGATTTGCATTTCTGCTGCACTTACCCGTTCTGTTAGAAGTTTGTAGAGGTGATAGGAAAGCATGTCCTCTTTCTGCAACATAAGCCTTGGATCCACAGTCTGTCTCCTGCCTCCTGAAATATTAAGTAGAAGAAACCAAGAAGCAATAACAGCTCATATCCACAAAAAACACATGTAACCAGTGACAATAGGACTTTTATTTACCTGTCAAGAGGCTGACTACCACCCCCACAATTATGACCGCAGCAGCTCCAATGACGATAAAGTAAAGGTAGGAGGGAGAGTGCCAGTTTCTGATGGTGAGAAAAAGTCTTTGTAAAAGATCAAGGAATCAGTTCTATTGATAGAAGACTTTTTTCTTTTGTTGGAGGAAAATATATACAAAATGATCTCAGTCTTGAGAGTTCATAGTATGAACGTTGTAATCAATTAATTGACCTTTGTTATTTGATGACAATTACTGAGAGGCCATACAGTGATGATTATAGGGTTATTTTCATTTTCATGTTCTACCCAAATGAAATGCAACACAGTGTGAAGTTTAAAATGTTTAGCAATTGTCCAACAAATTTTGGGGGGATTTTTACAGTCCATTGTAAGAACTCATGAAACCAAATTTCTCCAGGTCATATTAGTTATCGCCACAATCTATACTGTTCAGTCATATCACCATATATAAATTACTGTGCAGATTTGTGGGGTAATATCTGAAAATGTACACTCCAATCACTGTCCACACTGTAAAAAAAAAAGGGCCTTAAGGATCAAACATAAAAGAGCACACAACTGTCCACTAACTCCCAGGGAACATCCAGAAACTGTTTGGTAAAAGAGGGTCTCCTT